>NC_057798.1:244113050-244260687 GCF_018294505.1 Triticum aestivum
CATTTCTTTTAAAGCCCTTTATGTGGAGTCGCTCAGACGCCCGACTGTGGCATTTCTTTTAAAGCCCTTTATGTGGTGTCGCTCAGACGCCCGACTGTGGCATTTCTTTTAAAGCCCTTTATGTGGTGTCGCTAAGACGCCCGACTGTGGCATTTCTTTTAAAGCCCTTTATGTGGTGTCGCTAAGACGCCCGACTGTGGCATTGCTTGTTATTTGTTTCATAAATTTTAATACTACCATGTTATTGCATTTTTATAAATAACTTGCTTGCACGCATCAGAGTTTCATTTATCTTTTGTGACTGACGTCATGAGCATAAAATATTTCTTAGCACATCATTGTTATATTATACCTGTGTTCATAATGTTTGCGAGTACATTCAAAGTACTCACTGGCTTGTCCCTGGCTATTGTCTTGGCCAGATTTTCTTGCGCGAAGAGGAGCGACGCGATGACAGCCCCGGAACCTAAGTAATGGAGATAGCAGCCTCGCGAAGATAGGAGTTAACCTGGTCAGCTATTCCTGTGGGAAATGGAGTCCCATAGGCACTGATGTTTCACAACCCGCTTCCGCCATCAACCACTAGAAACCATTTGTTGTACTCACAGGCCAGAATGGCCTTGTACTACATATGTTGTTTTCTGCTTGGAATTTCTGTATCAAGTTGGAGCCTCATCAGCTAACAGTAATCCTGGGGCTGATGAGCACGACGGTCTTTTCTGGAAATTTATGTCTGGAGAACCGGTCGTGACAGATTGGGGCGACGTCGACGCCAACGACGCGAAGCTCATGATCGACACCACCATGATTCTCCGGCTCACCCAGGGCGGGCTCACCCTCGAGATGATCGGGGCGGACTTCATCTGCCGCCGGATTGCCCCTCTGCACGACAAGGGGAGGCCGACCTGGCTCTACGTGAATGCCGCCGACATTATGAGGCTCCGTCCCGGCCTCGACAACAACCTGACGGTGCTGCGACACGCCCATCTTTGCCAGCAAATCTTCCAGCTCGAGGTCGACGATGCGGGCGAGGTCGAGCGGTCCGGCAAGCTTGCCAGGGCCGCCGCAAAGGCCGGCAAAGTCGACAAGGAGCCTGTTTTCAAGCTGCTGATGGGGGTGGTCCCGCTGAGCAACAACTCTCGTCGGAACGAGATCACCGCCATGATGCCGCTCTTCAACGCACACGGCCTCGACCCGAACTGGTTCGAGCCAAACGAGCTCGTGGTGCAGGAGTTCTTCGACACTCTGCACAAGATATACATCACCGACGAGCCGCGGCTCATCAAGGACACCTCCCCGGCAGAGCTGGATTATATTGCCGCCAGGGTGGAGGAGGCAAGGCTTGCAAAGGAGGAGGCAAAACTCATCAAGGCGGCTGGCAGCACCGGTGGAGTGGTGGGCAAGGCCGCGGCGGAGGCGGAGGAGAGGGAGCTCGCCCGGTGGGCTGCAGCCGCTGGGGAGGCCAGTGGCGCCAACACCGGGGCTCCCCTTGTTGAGGATGTCGCCGACGGGTCATCGGAGGAGGAGGGCGAGGAGGAGAGGGCCGCGACCGCCGATCCCCCGATCACCGAAAAAAGGCGGGTCCTGCGGCGGGCCACCTCCGGCGAGCCAGTACGCTCCGACCAGGCCGTGCAGTTGCGTCCAACCCAGGAAGCATCCATGTGCCAGACGAGGGCGGTGACAATGAAGAAAGCAGCGAAAGCCGTGGCGTCGAAGAAGAGGACACCTGCATCTTCGTCGTCCAAGCGCGTCTGGACGCCATCGCCTCCCCCCTCGCCGACAAACATTGGCGTGGGGGTTGGGGGTGACTTGTTTGATTTCGGGCCTCTCAGCCCGGAGAGAGAGCCCGGGCCTCTCAGCCCGGTGCGGAAAAGGAAGACAACAGAGGAGGAGGAGGAAGAGAACGAAGAGTAAGCCTCTACTTTTCCTCCCTCATTCCTTACACTCCTCCCTGATGGTGTTGCTTACTTGTCTTCATCTTGTAGGGATGTGGAGACGCTGGCCCAGAGGATCAAGAGGGCCAGGACTTCGGCGAGTGGCCAGCCCCCGGCAGGCACCTCCAGTATGCCACTGGTGGTGTAGAGCAGCCCGGACAGCAGCCCCCAGCCCAGCCCCCAGCGTAAGCCCACCATCCGCCCTCTATCAACGTGTGACATGGTCGATGCTTCGGTGTTAACCGTGCCGTGGATGCAGGAGAGGAGCAGCACCAAATGGAGCCACAGGGGGCCTCTCCGATCGTGCCACCTCCGTCGACCACACCGCCCCATGGGGCGTCCCCGGCAAGGACACCAAGCACCGAGGCCGCGCACGCGGAGGAGGGGGAGGAGAATGCAGGCGCCAGCAGCTTTGCCTCGACGCCGGACCTTGGCGGAGAAGGGGCTTCTGCCTCTCGGCCTGGCACGGGTAGGCTACTCGCCCTTCTTTTCTATTCGCATTCTTCTTTTCCTCTTTTCCTCATCGGCTTTTGATCTTGGCTTCACCCCGTCTCTTTCTTGGCGTCCAGGCCCCTCTTCAGAGGACGTCGACACCACCATCAAGGACGTCGCCGCGGAGGCCGCGGCGGAGGCGGAGAAGATTGCCGCCGAGGAGAGCATCAGGGGTGCCGCTGAGGACGCCGCCAAGGGGTCCACCGAAGAGCTCGGCAAGGGGCCTGCCGGGGACGCAGGCAAGGCCGCTGCCGAGGAGGGGGCGTTCGACGACCTGCCCTCCTCCTCTACCGCCTCTGACTCCGGCAGGTACCTGAAGGTCAGCGACGACCTTTTCGTCCACCTTCTTGGCGCGTCGAGCACCAGGGCTCCCTTCGAGGGTGAGGTGTTTGACGAGGAGGCACTTGCCACCGCCGGGCTCGAGGTTGTTGACGAGCCGGGCGTTGGTGGCACCGGCTCCCAGGAGGAGCAGCTGCTCCAAGCCATGGGCGCCAGCTTCTGGAAGCTCTAGGCACTCCACTGCGCTCGCCTGGACAAGGCCAAGTCCAGGACGGCGGTGGTGGAGAAGATGGAGGAGGACTTTGGGGGGCGCATCACCGTGGCGCAGGATTGGTTCCGCTAGGCTCAGGACGAGCTGAAGGCCGCCCAGGGTGAGCTGGCCAACCGTGAAGTGGAGCTTGCCTTGAAGCTGGCCGACATCGAGAAGGCCCAGGAGACGGCGAAGAAGTTGGCCGATGAAGCCGAAGCCATCTGGTCCCAGCACGAGGCCGCCCTAAAGACCCAGGAGGAGGACCTTGCCGAGCGCGAGGAGAAGCTCGCCGCCACGCTCCATGGCAAGGACAAAGAGGTGGACAAGCTTGTCCTGCAGCAGACCCAGGAGCTGGAGCGAGGGCATCAGGAGGCACTCAACGTCCTGGCTCAGGCCCACGCCGGCAAGGTGAAGGAGCTGGAGGAGCAAGCTCTTAAGCTGGCCTAGGAGAAGCATACACTCAACAGCACTCTGACGGTGGCGCAAGGCGAGATCATCAGCAAGTCCGGAGAGCTCTCCGAAGACAATGCCTCCATCAAAGACCTCAAGCTGAAGCTGGGAGAGCTCGAGGAGACGCTGTCGGGGGCCATGACCCGGGAGGGGATTCTGGCCAAGGAGCTGGAGATGGAGAAGCAGCTGCTGATGACTGAGACCGCCAATCTCAAGGACTACAAGGCGGGCGAGAAACGCTGGCTCGGGCGCCTTGCCGCCGTTGCAAACTCGGCCGCCGATCAGCTGGCCACCATGGGGATGCCGGGGATGGCGTACGCCCCTGAAGCGAGCCTGAGCCCCAACGCCAACCTGACCATATACTTCGAGAAGGTCGTCGGCGTGTTGAAGCGGCTTCACTCCAACCGAGCGGCCTCCCTGGCCGAGGAATCCCGGATACTCTGCCGGGGGACCATGACCAGGGTGCTCACCAAGATCGCGCACTGGCACCCCGACCTCAACTTTGGAGTTGTGCTGAAGATCTTGCCGGAGGGTGTCGACACCGCGGCACTCAATGAGCGTATCCAGCCCATCCTTAGCCGCATCGACAAAATCAAGAGGGTGGAGGGCCAGCGCCGGGACTAGGCATCCCGTTCTCCGTCGCCGCTGCAGGTTCATGACCAAGACAATGCTATCTTTAGTTAGAACCGTGGCGGCAATTTATGTAATATAACTATGTGATGCCCCTGAAACTATGCATGTTATTTTCCTGTTCGATTTTTCTTTATATGTTCACCCCACGTCAACTGGGAAAGCTTGCCAGCACGTAAACCCAGGGCGGCGTTTTGAGTACGGGTCCTCATTGGCCTGCCGGGTGTGCTTGTTGCCGGGCAAAGCACCTTGCCGCCCTTGGCGCGCCCGCTCGTCCTGTCGAGCTTGACTTGAGTCAGAACTGAGAGTGTTGCCAATGGCGAAAGGCTACCCTGCCGCTCTCGACGCGGCCGCTTGAACTGTTGAGCGGACTCGAAATAGAACAAGGGTGTTGCCGATCGCAAGAGGGCCCCTCTGCGTACAGGCTTCCCATACATAGGCCAAATTGTCGAGGATAATAACTTTGTATCTTAGGAAACAGACTCAAAGTTCAGCATGACTTAGCTCTCTCATCGCCGCCTTGGCGTCCTTCGTGCCAACAGGCAGTGTCGCCTTCTTGGTCGCCTTCTCCGCATGAGCTGTGGCGATGGAGAGCAGCTAGGCCAACTGCTAGACCAGATTCTCACAATAGCGCCCCCTACCTGGCGCGCCAAAGATGTCGGTGGGAAACGACACCTATGGGATCACTGGAATCCCTTCTACGGTTGCAGGGCGCGGGGATCGTGAGAAGAGCAGGACTAATAGATGACACAAGGGGGATTTACCCAGGTTCGGGCCGCAAAGATGCGTAAAACCCTATGATCCTGCTTTGGTGGATGTATTAGTGTTCTTGAGCTCTTGAACTAGCTCTGGGTGCTGTGTGTTCTAAAGAGCCGAATCCTTTCTCTGTGCACCATGGGCCTCCTTTTATAGGCGAAAGGGGCTGCCACAGTGGCACACAGGAGGTGGAAAGTGATACAGTAGCACGAGCTTATCGCCCGTATTACAGGACAAGGCGCATGAAATGCAAGGCTTAGGTGTCCCTCCACTTTATCGGGACGGGGGCGGGCCCCGTCCCGTCCGTCGCCGCTCCCCCTCGCTTCGACACGCGCCCTGGCCAGCGATGCATGCGGTGCCATGTAGGCAGGCAGGCAGCTGAGGTGGCGTGGTGGTGGAGCCTCCACGAAGGATTGCATGCTGCCACGTAGGTGCCTACCCAGCTGGTTGGGTCGGCAGCTATATGCGAACTGCGGTGAAGACTTAGCTGGCGCGGGCCTGGCAGCGGCCCTACCGGTGTGCATGGCGAGGGCCTTGTCAGGTGGCCCGACAAGGGTCTTGCCGGGTGGCCCGGCAAGGGTCTTGCCGTGGCGCACTGGCGTCCCCGGCAAGGATCTTGCCGGGGGTCTTGTGGGTTCCTTCGTTGAGGATGGTTGCCTTCCTATCCTTACTTGATCTTGAGCATTCTATGTCTTCATAAAGATCTGCATGCCACCACAAAGGTGCCTCCCGAGCCTTGTCCCGACGCGTTTGCCAAGCGTCGGTGGGCTCAAGGGTGGCTCACTTGGTTGGGTCCTTGCCGGGAAAACCTGCTTCGCCCATCTGATCTTCGTGGTCTTGGTCCTTGTTGTTTCTTTGTTCGTTTTGTGGCTTCGGCTCCTCTCCGGCTTCCCATTCTTGCCGTGTCTGTGCGTGGCCGTGGTGGGAGGCTCTGACTGCCCGTGCACAAGTAAAGGGGTCAAAAGCAGAGCCCCTACTTTTGTACACCGACACATAAGTTGTTTGCTCACAAAATCCCTATGCATAGGAATTGGGTTAGACTTAAATGTGCTAGTCATATTCTTCATTATGCTCTCTTTGTGTTTCAATTCTTATCTTTTATGTGAGAATCATTGAAATCATTATGCCTAGCTAAAAAGGCATTAAAGAAAAGCGCTTGTTGGGAGACAACCCAATATTTACCCCTACTGTTTTTGTGTGTTCACGATAAAGTGCCAAGACCTTTGGGATAGCTTACGGTGATAGTTGTGTTGATCCTGCTGAAAATCAGAAACTTTTGCACCCAGTCAATTAGTTTTAATAATTCACATAAACGTGATTTTTATATGATTCTTTTTGGTCTGGATTGGTACACAAAGTTCTCAGTTTTTCCTAATTTGTATGGATTTTTGGAGTTACAGAAGTATTGAAGAGTTACAGATTACTACAGACTGTTCTGTTTTTGACAGATTCTGTTTTCTTTGTGTTGTTTGCTTGGTTTGATGAATCTATGAGTAGTATCGGAGGGTATGAACCAAAGAGAAGTTGGAATACAGTAGATATAACACCAATATGAATTTAGAACGAGTTCACAATAGTACCAAAAGTGGTGATTTATTTTCTTATACTAATGGAGCTTACGAGTTTTCTGTTAAGTTTTGTGTTGTGAAGTTTTCAAGTTTTGGGTAAAGATTCGATGGACTATGGAATAAGGAGTGGCAAGAGCCTAAGCTTGGGGATGCCCAAGGCACCCCAAGGTAATATTCAAGAACAACCAAGAGCCTAAGCTTGGGGATGCCCCAGATGGCATCCCCTCTTTCGTCGTTGTTCATCGGTAACTTTACTTGGAGCTATATTTTTATTCACTACATGATATGTGATTTGCTTGGAGCGTCATATTTTTTTGCTTGCTGTTTGAATAATATCCGAAGATCTAAAATTCTTAAATGTTAGAGAGTCTTCAGATAGTTGCATAATTATTCGACTACTCATTGATCTTCACTTATATCTCTTGGAGTAGTTTGTCATTTGCTCTAGTGCTTCACTTATATCTTTTTAGAGCACGGCGGTGGTTTTATTTTGAAGAAATACATGAACTCTCATGATTAACTTGTATTAATTTGAGATTCTTTTAGAACAGCATGGTAATTTGCTTTGGTTACAAATTTAGTCCTAATACGATAGGCATCCAAGAGGGATATAGTAAAAACTTTCATATAAAGTGCATTGAATACTATGAGAAGTTTGATTCCTTATGATTGTTTTGAGATATGAAGATGATGATATTAGAGTCATGCTAGTGGAGTAATTGTGAATTAGAGAAATACTTGTGTTGAAGTTTGTGATTCCCGTAGCATGCACGTATAGTGAACCGTTATGTGATGAAGTCGGAGCATGAAGTATTTTTTGATTGTCATCCTTTGTGTGGAGGTAGGGATCGCGTGATGGTTAACTCCTACCAACCCTTCCCCTAGGAGCATGCGCGTAGTGCTTGGTTTCGATGACTAACAGATTTTTGCAATAAGTATGTGAGTTCTTTATGACTAATGTTGAGTCCATGGATTATACGCACTCTCACCCTTCCACCATTGCTAGCCTCTCTTGTACCGTGCAACTTTCGTCGGTACCATACACCCACCATATACCTTTCTCAAAACAGCCACCATACCTACCTATTATGGCATTTACATAGCCATTCCGAGATATATTGCCATGCAACTTTCCACCATTCCGTTTATTATGACACGCTTCATCATTGTCTTATTGCTTTGCATGATCATGTAGTTGACATCGTATTTGTGCGAAAGCCACCGTTCATAATTCTTTCATACATGTCACTCTTGATTCATCGCACATCCCGCTACACCGTCGGAGGCATTCATATAGAGTCATATTTTGTTCTCGGTATGGAGTTGTAATTCTTGAGTTATAAGTAAATAAAGTGTGATGGTCTTCGTTATTAGAGCATTGTCCCAGTCAGGAAAGGATGATGGAGACTATGATTCCCCCACAAGCCGGGATGAGACTCCGGACGAAAAAAAGAGGCCAAAAAAGAGAAGGCCCAAAAAAAGAGAGAAAAAGAGAGAAGGGGCAATGCTACTATCCTTTTACCACACTTGTGCTTCAAATAGCACCATGATCTTCATGATAGAGAGTCTCCTATGTTGTCACTTTCATATACTAGTGGGAATTTTCATTGTAGAACTTGGCTTGTATATTCCAATGATGGGCTTCCTCAAATTTCCCCAGGTCTTCGTGAGCAAGCGAGTTGGATGCACACCCACTTAGTTTATTTTTGAGCTTTCATGCACTTATAGCTCTAGTGCATCCGTTGCATGGCAATCCCTACTCACTCACATTGATATCTATTTGTGGCCATCTCCATAGCCCGTTGATACGCCTAGTTGATGTGAGACTATCTTCCTCCTTTTTGTCTTCTCCACAACCACCATTCTATTCCACCTATAGTGCTATGTACATGGCTCACGCTCATGTATTTCGTGGAAGTTGAAAAAGTTTGAGAATACTAAAGTATGAAACAATTTCTTGGCTGAAACTGGAGTTGTGCATGATTTAAATATTTTGTGTGATGAAGATAGAGCATAGCCAGACCATATGATTTTGTAGGGATAAGCTTTCTTTGGCCATGTTATTTTGAGAATACATAATTGCCTTGTTAGTATGCTTGAAGTATTATTGTTTTTATGTCAATATTAAAATTTTGTTTTGAATCTTTCGGATCTGAACATTCATGCCACAATAAAGAAAATTACATGGATAAATATGTTAGGTAGCATTCCACATTAAAAAAATCTGTTTTTATCATTTACCTACTCGAGGACGAGCAGGAATTAAGCTTGGGGATGCTTGATACGTCTCCAACGTATCTATAATTTTTATTGTTCCATGCTATTATATTATCTTTTTAGGATGTTTTATATGCATTTATATGCTATTTTACATGATTTTTGGGACTAACCTATTAACCTAGAGCCCAGTGCCAGTTTCTGATTTTCCTTGTTTTTGAGTTTTACAGAAAAGGAATACCAAACGGAGTCCAATTGTCTTGCCAATTTACGAAGATTTTTGATGGACCAGAAGAAGCCCCCGAAGCAAAAGAGTTGGGCCAGAAGAGTCTCGAGTCATCCACGAGGGTGGAGGGGGCGCTCCCTACCTCATAGCTGACTCGGAGACCCCCCCTGACGTGAAACCAACGCCAAAAATTCCTATAAATATAGAAAGCCTGAAAAGAAACCTAGATCGGGAATTCCGCCGCCGCAAGCCTCTATAGCCACCAAAAACCAATTGGGACCCTGTTCCGGCACCCTGCCGGAGGGGGGATCCATATCCAGTGGCCATCTTCATCATCCCTGCGCTCTCCATGACGAGGAGGGAGTAGTTCACCCTCGAGGCTGAGGGTATGTACCAGTAGCTATGTGTTTGATCTCTCTCTCTCTCTCTCTCTCTCATTCTCTTGTGTTCTTGACTTGGCACGATCTTGATGTACCGCGAGCTTTGCTATTATAGTTGGATCTTATGATGTTTCTCCCCCTCTACCTTCTTGTAATGGATTCAGTTTTCCCTTTGAATTTATCTTATCGGATTGTGTCTTTAAGGATTTGAGAACACTTGATGTATGTCTTGCATGTGCTTATCTGTGGTGACAATGGGATATTCACATGATCTACTTGATGTATGTTTTGGTGATCAACTTGCTGGTTCAGTGACCTTGTGAACTTATGCATAGGGGTTGGCACACATTTTCGTCTTGACTCTCCGGTAGAAACTTTGGGGCACTCTTTGAAGTTCTTTTTGTTGGTTTGAATAGATGGATATGAGATTGTGTGATGCATGTCATATAATCAAACCCACGGATACTTGTGATTACATTGCAGTATCTAGGTGACATTAGGGTTTTGGTTGATGTGTGTCTTAAGGTGTTATTTTACTACGAACTCTAGGGCTGTTTGTGACACTTATAGGAACAACCAATGGATTGATCGGAAATAACAACTTTGGGGTGGTTTCATACCCTACAATAATTTCTTCGTTTGTTCTCCGCTATTAGTGACTGAGGGAGTCCTGGACTAGGGGGTGTCCGGATAGCCGGACTATCATCATCGGCCAGACTCCAAGACTATGAAGATACAAGATTGAAGACTTCGTCCCGTGTCCGGATGGGACTTTCCTTGGCGTGGAAGGCAAGCTTGGCGATACGGATATGTAGATCTCCTACCATTGTAACCGACTCTGTGTAACCCTAGCCCTCTCCGGTGTCTATATAAACCAGAGGGTTTTAGTCCGTAGGACGAACAACCATTACAACAATCATACCATAGGCTAGCTTCTAGGGTTTAGCCTCCTTGATCTCGTGGTAGATCCACTCTTGTACTACCCATATCATCAATATCAATCAAGCAGGAGTAGGGTTTTACCTCCATCGAGAGGGCCCGAACCTAGGTAAAAACATCGTGTCCCTTGTCTCCTGTTACCATCTGCCTAGACGCACAGTTCGGGACCCCCTACCCGAGATTCGCCGGTTTTGACACCGACATTGGTGCTTTCATTGAGAGTTCCTCTGTGTCGTCACCGATAGGCTTGATGGCTTCTTCAATCAACAACAACGCCATCCAGGGTGAGACTTTTCTCCCCGGACAGATCTTCGTGTTCGGCGGCTTTGCATTATGGGCCAATTCACTTGGCCATCTGGAGCAGATCGAAAGCTACGCCCCTGGCCATCAGGTCAGGTTTGGAAGCCTAAACTTCACGGCTGACATCCGTGGAGACTTGATCTTCGATGGATTCGAGCCACAGCCAAGCGTGTCGCACTGTCACGATGGGCATGACTTAGCTCTGCCGTCGGACAGTACCCTGGAGGCCGCACACGAGTCCGCTCTGATCCATAGTTCGGAGCCGACCGCGCAGATCGAGGACAGGTGGCTGGACACCGCCTCGGGGGCTACAACTTCTACGGCGATGGAGCCGAATACTGACCTTGTCCCTTGCAAAGCTTGTGACTCCGAGGTGCCGGACTCCTTGCCGGACTCCGAACCTCCGGCGCCCCTGCCAATCGAATCCGATTGGGCGCCGATCATGGAGTTCACTCTGCGGACATCTTTCAGCACTCACCCTTTGGCAACATCTTGAATTCGCTAAAGTATCTCTCGTTATCAGGAGAGCCCTGGTCGGACTGCGGTCAGGATGGTTGGGATGCGGACGACGAAGAAATTCGAAGCCCACCCACCACCCACTTTGTAGCCACTGTCGACGATCTAACCGACATGCTAGACTACGACTCCGAAGACATCGACGGTATGGACGACGATGCCGGAGACGAACAAGAACCAGCGCCTACGGGGCACTGGAAGACCACCTCGTCATACGACATATACATGGTGGACATCCCAAAGGATGGGAACGACGAAGAAGCAGCGGAGGTAAATTCCTCTAAGAAACAGCCCAAGCGCCGACGTCAGCGGCGCCGCTCTAAATCCCGCCACAGCAAGAATGGAGATTCCGGCACCGGAGATAATAACACCCAGAGAGTGCCGAAGACAACCCCCTCCAGCAAGATTCAGCACAGGAGGACGGAGAAGCCAGCCCTCATGAGAGAGCGGCAGACGAGGAGATAGAGGATGATAATTACATGCCTCCCTCCGGAGATGAGGCAAGCCTCAACGACGACGAATTTGTCGTGCCCAAGGATCCCGTCGAACAAGAGCGTTTTAAACGCAGGCTAATGGCCATGGCGAACAGCCTAAAGAAAAAGCAGCAACAGCTCCGAGCTGATCAAGACCTGCTGGCCGACAGATGGACTGAGGTCCTCGCGGCCGAAGAGCACGAACTCGAACGCCCCTCCAAAAGCTACCCAAAACGCAAGTTGCTCCCCCGATTAGAGGAGGAGGCATATAAACCTTCATCACCAGCGCACAATACGGCAGACCGACCACCTCGTGGCCGCGACAGAGAGGCATCTAGGCCCTCCACCAGAACCATACCCCGGCACCGCTCGAAAAGTGTGAAGCCACGGGGGAATGTGCCAGACTTGCAAGACATATTGGAGGACAAGGCAAAACAATCAAGATCTATCTACGGATCACGTGGGCGCCCCACAACCCACAACGACTACCGTCGCGCCGGATACAGCAACTCCGACCGGGCCGAACACAGCAGACAAAGCTCCCTCGAGCTACGTCGTGATATCGCCCAGTATAGAGGCGCCGCACACCCACTCTGCTTCACAGATGAAGTAATGGATCATCAAATCCCTGAAGGGTTTAAACCCGTAAACATCGAATCCTATAATGGCACAACAGACCCCGCGGTTTGGATCGAAGATTATCTCCTTCATATCCATATGGCCCACGGTGACGATCTACACGCCATCAAGTATCTCCCACTCAAGCTTAAAGGACCAGCTCGGCATTGGCTTAACAGCTTGCCAGCAGAGTCAATTGGGTGTTGGGAGGACCTGGAAGCCGCATTTCTCAACAATTTCCAGGGCACATATGTGCGACCACCAGACGCTGATGACCTAAGCCACATAATTCAGCAGCCAGACGAATCGGCTAGACAGTTCTGGACACGGTTCTTAACAAAGAAAAATCAAATCGTCGATTGTCCGGATGCAGAGGCCCTCGCAGCCTTCAAACATAACATCCGTGACGAGTGGCTGGCCCGGCACCTAGGACAGGAAAAGCCGAAATCCATGGCAGCCCTCACATCACTCATGACCCGCTTCTGTGTGGGGGAGGACAACTGGCTAGCCCGCAGTAAGAACCTCAGCAAAAATTCTGGCAGTCCGGACAGCAAGGACCGCAATGGCAGGTCACGTCGCAACAAAAACAAACGCCGCGTTAATAGCGATAACACTGAGGATACGGTAGTCAACGCCAGATTCAGAGGCTCTAAACCCGGTCAGCGGAAAAAGCCATTCAAAAGAACTACTCCGGGTCCGTCCAATTTGGACCGAATACTCGACCGCTCTTGCCAGATACATGGCACCCCCGAAAAGCCAGCTAATCACACCAACAGAGATTGTTGGGCATTCAAGCAGGCAGGCAAGCTAATTGCCGAAAACAATGACAAGGGGCTGCATAGCGACGACGAGGAAGAGACCCGGCCGCCGAACAGTAGAGGACATAAGGGTTTCCCCCCACAAGTGCGGACGGTAAACATGATATACGCAACCCACATACCCAAGAGGGAGCGAAAGCGTGCACTTAGGGACGTATATGCAATGGAGCCAGTCGCCCCGAGGTTCAATCCATGGTCCTCTCGCCCGATCACTTTCGATAGAAGGGACCACCCCACCAGTATCCGCCATGGCGGATTCGCCGCATTGGTTTTAGACCCAATCGTCGATGGATTTCACCTCACTAGAGTCCTGATGGACGGCGGCAGCAGCCTGAACCTGCTTTATCAGGATACAGTGCGCAAGATGGGCATAGACCCCTCAAGGATTAAACCTACAAAGACGACCTTCAAAGGCGTCATACCAGGTGTTGAGGCCAATTGTACAGGCTCAGTCACACTAGAAGTGGTCTTCGGATCCCCGGATAATTTCCGAAGTGAGGAGTTAATATTCGACATAGTCCCGTTCCGCAGTGGCTATCACGCCCTGATCGGACGAACCACGTTTGCAAAGTTCAACGCGGTGCTGCATTATGCATACCTTAAGCTCAAGATGCCAGGTCCTCGTGGAGTCATCACGGTCAACGGAAACACTGAACGCTCCCTCCGAACGGAGGAACACACTGCGGCTCTCACGGCAGAAGTACAGAGCAGCCTCTTAAGGCAATTTTCGAGTCCGGCCGTTAAATGACCGGACATGGCCAAACGCGCCCGGAGTAACATACGTCAAGACCACCTGGCACGCTCCGAGCACGCGTAGCAATGCGGCCCCAACCCCAGCTGAGGGAGTCCTGGACTAGGGGGTGTCCGGACAGCCGGACTATCATCATCCGCCGGACTCCAAGACTACGAAGATACAAGATTGAAGACTCCGTCCCGTGTCCGGATGGGACTTTCCTTGGCGTGGAAGGCAAGCTTGGCGATACAGATATGTAGATCTCCTACCATTGTAACCGACTCTGTGTAACCCTAGCCGTCTCTGGTGTCTATATAAACCGGAGGGCTTTAGTCCGTAGGACACAACATACATTACAACAATCATACCATAGGCTAGCTTTAGGGTTTTAGCCTCCTTGATCTTGTGGTAGATCCACTCTTGTACTACCCATATCATCAATATTAATCAAGCAGGACGTAGGGTTTTACCTCTATCGAGAGGGCCCGAACCTGGGTAAAACATCGTGTCCCTTGTCTCCTGTTACCATCCGCCTAGACGCACAGTTCGGGACCCCCTACCCGAGATCCGCCGGTTTTGACACCGACATTGGTGCTTTCATTGAGAGTTCCTCTGTGTCGTCACTGATAGGAAGGATGCCTCCACCCGTCTTCAAAGACGGTATTTTCACCAAAGGGGCCTTGGCCGCCGACCAAACTATCTGGCTAGGCGGTTTTCTTATGACCGCCTGTCCGGCCGCTGCTTCGACAATGACTTCCCAAGTCGTCAAAAGCAATCTCCGTGTCAGCTCAGAATTCGCCGAGCGGCTGGATCCAATAGAGCTCTCGTCTGTCAACGAGCTCTTGGATCGCATCGCCGCCCTGGGAGTCGCTACAGACTACGATCAGATTGGGCTTAAAATTGATCTGAGAGAGATTAACTCTCCCCAGGCCACCCACCATGTTGCAGTGGTAGAGGAGCAATGCCGCGACTCTTCGCCATATTGAAAACTAGTCACGTCCGGATTACCGAACCCTCCATGCCGGATTTTCCGCGTAGGGATGGACTTCGATCGAGCATTGAACTTAAAATCATGCATCGTTCCGGACCCGCTGGATCGTGTCCAGCAATCCAAGTTTCCGAATTCGGAAACTCCTCGGCCTTTAAGCCCCAAGATGGGTAGGGATCCGGATTTTATTCCACCCACCCGCCCAGACATATGCGATCTATCTCTAGTACGGCAAGAGCCCGCTGAAATAGTGCATCACTACTGGGCCAGATTCCTCCTGGTTATGGACAGGATAAAGGACTGCCGAGAGGAAAACGCAATCTCAATCTTTTGCAATAATTGCACGGACAAGGGAATATTGAACGCCATCGGTCGTCGTAAAATTATATGCTTCACCGATCTGGCGTCCATAGTACGAAAGTACTGTGAGATGGAGAGTTTCCGGAAAACCAAAAACCAGTTTTGGGACAATCCGGCCCCGAATACAACCCCAGTCCGCAACAAAAGGGTGCATCACACTCAGGCCCCAGATACAAAAACCAAAAAGCACAAACCCCATAAAGGGCAAGGAACCGTACTGGAGGGATGGCTCAATGGACCCTGTAAGCTTCATAGTACAGAGGGAGCCGTCCCAACACATAGCCTTCGAGCATGTTGGATACTACGACAGGTGGCCAAAAGTGGCGAGGAGCTTCTAGCCCCGGAAAACCACTCCAACAATACCGGTACGGTATCAACAGTCTTCGAGACCTTCGCATCAAATAATATGCGAAAACGAACAATCCGCAGCCTCGCCGAAGTCTACCAAGTAGCAACAGCAAATCCATGGAGCGACACAACCATCACCTTCAACGCCAGCGACGAACCTAAATTCCGAACAGCCCGAGCACCAGCCGCACTGGTGCTTAGTCCCATAGTGGACGACTTTCGACTTACAAAGGTCCTCATGGATGGCGGCAGCGGACTAAACCTCATCTACGAGGAAACTCTTCAAAAAATGGAAATCGACTGGAGCCGTATTGAGCGAAGCAGCACAACCTTCAGAGGAATAATCCCTAGCCGGGAAGCGCGCTGCACCGGAAAAATCACACTCGATGTGGTGTTCGGCTCGCCGGACAATTACAGATCCGAAGAAGTCACGTTCCAAGTGGCCCCGTTCAACAGTGGATATCACGCTATATTAGGACGAGAGGCATTCACAATTTTTCAAGATGTACCCCATTACGGGTATATGAAGCTCAAAATGCCTGGGCCCAGCGGAATAATCACTCTCGCTAGTGATCCGGACATAGCACTCCGCGCCGAAAACAAGACAGCCGCACTAGCCCTGGAGGCACTATCCGAAGCCCTAGCGGCAGAAGAACTCACCATGCTGCGCTCTAAGGTGAACAGGGACGATGTGATACTCGATAAAAGATCCAAGTCCACCTCCTTCAAACCAGCAGATGAAATAATAAAATTCCAGGTCCATCCAAAGGACCCAACAAAGACGGCCTCCATTGGGGCATAATTGAACCCCGAAGTAGACGCCGCACTGCGCGAATTCCTTCAGGAAAATTGGGACATTTTCGCCTGGCATCCTTCGGATATGCCCGGAATCCCACGCAGGTTGGCAGAACACAGCCTAAACATCCTAAAAGGATTTAAGCCAGTCAAACAGGCTCTTCGACAATTTTCCGAACCCAAAAGACAGGCAATGGGAGAAGAGCTAGCCAAACTGTTGGAAGCCGGATTCATTAGAGATATCAAACATCCGGATTGGCTAGCAAATCTGGTAATGGTACCAAAGAAGGACAAATCCTGGCGCCTATGTGTCGATTTTAAAGACCTCAATAAGGCTTGCCCAAAGGATCCCTTCCCTCTCCCCCGCATCGACCAAATCATTGATGCTACCGCAGGGCACGATTCGTTGTGCTTCCTCGACGCATACTCCAGCTACCATCAAATCAAGATGGCGGAAGCAGATCAAGCCGCAACGGCATTCATCACTCCATATGGACCATTCTGCTTCAACATGATGCCCTTCGGACTTAAAAACGCCGGCGCAACATATCAGCGCATGATTCAAACATGTCTGGCCACCCAGATCGGCAAAACAGTAGAGGCATGCGTAGACGACGTAGTCGTCAAAACCAAACACGTCGAAACTCTAGTAGACGACTTGAGGCTCACATTCGACAACCTCAGAGCATATGACATCAAGCTGAATCCGGAAAAATGCGTTTTCGGCGTGCCCGCCGGAAAGCTACTGGGCTTCATCGTATCCGGTAGAGGAATTAAAGCAAACCCAGCCAAGATCCGAGCTCTGTCACAACTGGATATCCCAAAAGACCTCAAGCAAATACAAAAATTAACTGGATGCGTGGCGGCTCTAAGCCGCTTTATCTCCCGTCTAGGAGAAAAGGCATTGCCCCTCTATCGCCTCCTCAGGCGTACCGAACACTTCGAGTGGACGGATGCTGCCACTGCCGGACTCGAAGAAATAAAGGCCATATTGGCAACAAATCCGGTCCTGGCTGCACCCAATCTGGGCGAACCAATGTTGTTATACATCGCAGCAACGCATCAAGTTGTAAGCGCGGTACTCGTCGTCGAACGAGAAATAGAAGGGCATAAATTCCCTCTTCAAAAACCAGTGTATTATGTATCCACTGTGTTAACCCCCTGCAAGTCCCGTTACCCACACTATCAGAAGATAGCGTATGCGGTGTTCATGGCATCCCGGAAGCTCCGACACTACTTTCAAGAGTGTTCGATAACAGTGGCCTCTGAAGTACCACTCAATGACATTATAAATAACCACGACGCAACGGGCAGGATTGCAAAATGGGCCATTGAGCTCTTACCATTTGATATAACTTACAAACCTCGGCGAGCTATAAAATCACAAGTTGTGGCTGACTTTGTCGCTGAATGGACCGAAGCCGAACTCCCTAAAGAGTACGGCGCATACTGCAATTGGATTATGCACTTCGACGGCTCTAAAATGTTGGCCGGACTGGGGGCTGGCATCGTCTTGACGTCCCCAACCGGGGACACAGTCCAGTACATACTTCAAATAATGTACATGGACACCAACGACACAGCCGAATATGAGGCCCTTTTACACGGTCTCCGGATGGCAATCTCCATGGGCATTCAACGCCTAGAGGTGCGCGGGGATTCAAACCTTGCAATATCCCAAATAAATGGAGATTTCGACGCCAAGGATCCGAAAATGGCAGCATATCGCAATGCTGTCTTAAAAATGTCAGCTCGGTTTGAAGGACTCGAATTCCATCACGTAGCCCGAGATAATAACCAAGCGGTCGACGTACTGGCACGCATCGGTGCAAAACGTGACGCTGTCCCTCCAAATATCTTCCTGGAGCGGCTCTTCAAGCCATCCGTACTATGGGAAGAGGAGTCCGGAAACGACAAACCGGAAATAACTGCGCCGACCGGCGATCCAGCCGATGACATAACACCTTCAGCCCACGACATAATGGCAGTAATCGCCCCGTGGACAGAACCATTCCTAGCCTACTTGCTTAGGCAGGAACTCCCTGAAGACCAAAATGAGGCCCGCTGCATAGTCCGGCGATCGAAAGCCTACAAGGTCCATGAGGGAGAACTTTATAAGAAAAGTATAACCGGAGTCCTGCAAAGGTGTATCTCCGAAGAGGGAGGGCGAAACCTCCTGACTGAAATTCATGCAGGACTAGGCGGACACCACGCAGCCGCCCGGGCCCTTGTAGGAAAGGCATTCTGTACAGGATTTTATTGGCCGACGGCCTGGGCAGATGCCCAGGACTTAGTCCAGAGATGCGTCGGTTGTCAGCTCTTTGCTAATCAGAGCCATATGCCGCCCACCGCCCTCAAAACTATACCCATTACCTGGCCGTTCGCAGTCTGGGGGCTTGATATGGTTGGACCCCTTAAAGGGGGAACCCACAAGCAAATGTACCTATTGGTCATGGTGGATAAATTCACCAAATGGATAGAGGCCAAACCGGTCAAAACGGCAGAGTCCGGACCAGTGATAGACTTTATATCCGGGTAGTACACCGTTACGGAGTCCCCCACAGCATCATCACCGACAACGGCACGAACTTCACAGCTGACAAGGTTAAGTCATGGTGCAAAAATATGGGCATCAAGCTCGACTACGCTTCAGTGTATCACCCTCAAACCAATGGTCAAGTGGAACGAGCAAATGGTCTAATAATGAGCGGCATTAAACCCAGACTAGTGCGGTCACTTACTAAATCTGACACGCACTGGGTTGAGGAGCTCGACTCCGTACTCTGGGGGCTGCGGACAACGCCTAACCGTACTACCGGATTCACACCATTTTTTATGGTATACGGCGCAGAGGCAGTCCTGCCCTGCGATATAATTCATGACTCACCTCGAGTGCGCATGTACGAAGAAAGAGAAGCCGAGCTGGATCGGCAGGACAGCTTGGACACATTGGAGGAAGAACACGACGTCGCCAAGGCTCGTTCCGCATTATATCAGTAGCAGGCCCGAAGATATCAAAGCAGAGAAGTACGGGCCAAGACTTACAACGTTGGCGAACTAGTTCTACGCCTGCCGGACAAGAAAAAGGACAAGCTCAAGCCCAAATGGGAGGGCCCCTTCATTATCGATCAAGTCCTGACCGGCGGAGCGTACCGTCTATGAAATGCGTCGGATAACCGACTCGAGCCGAACCCATGGAACACAGCCCGCCTCCGAAGATTCTATGCCTAGCGCCGGACTAAGAGTTCGTCCCCTTCCTCCGTTCAAATTTTTACACTTCGGCTGTCTTTTGTTTCTCTTTCTTCTCATAACCTTTTTACTAAAAAGCCCCTAAGGGCCTACTTTCGCATTGTTCGCATACACTTGATGTGCCATCCACACTCATTATACCTGGGGGCTTCTTTTCCAGAAGCTCAATTATAAGGGCTTCATGCCCAGCACATGTGTCAAGCTTCCACATGTACCTTTTACTCACCATTATATGCATCGATATGACTTAAGTTTTGGCCAAGCTGGGTTGCCTGGCTCCTGTGCTTGCCCCTACATTCCCGATTGTTTGGCTAGGAGGTAAAGGGAGCACCTCTGCGATTGTTACTGCCGGGTCAGCCGGATGTGTACCTCAGACTGGGTGAAGCCGAAAGCTAGCGTTCTTAAGGGAATATTCGGTCGGTGACTTGAAAGATGATCTTTTACCTATTTATTTATCTGCCCCCAGATTTTTTCCTGCTCTTTTCGCAGTCCGGACATGCACTTTAGGGCATGCCTCCCAGGGAAAGGAACCCTTAACGGAACTATTCTCCCTAGAAGATGTTTCTTACTAACCATGTAATATAACATAACTAGTTGGGCACTTGTCTGATAAAGCACTAATGACCCCTACGCCTGGTCTCCATGCATACCCCGGTTGTTTCTTAACCAAGAAGGTATTCGGACACACTCCGGACTCTAAGGTCCCGAGGTTGAAGCGAAAAGGTCAGCAAAGACAAACGATCTACAATCCGGCTAGAAGGCATTTCACATGTCATTTTAAAATACATTGTCAAATTTACTGATTGTATTCCTCCTCAATCTCGTCTAACAGGCTGTCTAACTTACAGTCCCGTTGGGAAAATTTAGCAGCCAACTCTACCTGGCTGTATACTAAACTCATAGGGATCTCCTTCCCATCGGACCCCACCGGTCCAACTTCGGCCATGTGGCTGGGATCCGCCTTCTTGTAACGCGTCTTCACCATGGCCCAAGCCTCCCTGGCACCTTGACGGCAAGCCGAAATCTTACACAAACGGAAGCGCTGCCGCACTCCCTGAAGCTTCTCCGCAAGCTCCCCAAGGCGCTCGGGTAGGGAGAGGGCTGGACATAAAGCCTGGACGACGCTGCTCATTGCCTGCCGAACTCGTTCGAGCAGTTGCAACAGCTCGGGAAGTTGATCACCCGTTGATATGGGCATCTCCTCCGCATGGCGACCTGTGAGTATACCTACAAGACGTATCATGTCAATTTACTTCCTCGCCGAACTCTTCTTTTCAAAGGAGTCTGCTCAAGCACTTACCATAGATGCCGCTACGAAGCCGCTGATTCTCCTTAACGGAGCCGGACAGCCCGGCCTGAGCGCCTTTCAGCTCTTCTCCGAGCCTGGCGTTGGCATCCTGGAGCTTGTTCCTTTCTTGCTGCACCCTATTCAGCACCCTCTCGCCGGCCTTCAGCTGGCGCAGTAATTCTTGCCTGTCCGGATCTTGTCCGGCGGCACCTGCAATGTCATTATTAGACTTGCTCGCACGCCGCACAACGCTTATATTTATTAATAAAAATGTGTTACCAGGAGGGGTCTCTGCGTTTCCTCCTGCGGCAGCAAGTGCGGCCTCAAGTTGGGCCTTGCATTCTTGCAGCTCCTGAGACAGCTGTGCATTCTTCTCAGTAAGAGCCTGCGTTTCAAATGATCCTTAAATCAGTTAACATAACTACTTTAAGTCTCGGGGGATACTGGCATATATAACCATTAAATTCCCTTACCCGTATGTCTTTTACATACTGCTCCGTGGCTCGGGTAAAACCGTCTTGAGCAGCACGGAGGTGCGCGTCCCCTGCGTTAAAGGCGTCCAATGCCTCAGG
This sequence comes from Triticum aestivum, assembly GCF_018294505.1. Taxonomy (NCBI): domain Eukaryota; kingdom Viridiplantae; phylum Streptophyta; class Magnoliopsida; order Poales; family Poaceae; genus Triticum; species Triticum aestivum. The sequence goes on from NC_057798.1 coordinate 244,134,230, forward strand.
GGAGAAGCACGCTTCACGAAATACTGTCCGGCGGTGCCTGTGGTTCATGGCGCTCTCCACCTCAGACTTGGTGGCGGACAGTCTGTCGGCATCCTCCGTTGGAGGAGTATCCGGCCCGCGCCTTGCGCTTGCCTCCCCCTCCAGGCCGGGCGCTAGAGCCTGACTGGTATAGGTCGGATCGGCAACCTCTACGCCCGCAGTCCGGCGGGCGCTTTTTCTCCTACAAAGATCATGAGCACTCAGACGCTTCCTAGGAACGCTGCTCTGAAAATTTAAATACGAGCTATACCTTTGCGGCGACGTTTCAGTCCGTGCCGCGCTCCTTTTCCGCTTGCTGGTCCGGACTGACCTTTGTTGGTCAGCCGCCGCGGGCTCGGCTTCCCGTCTTGAAGGCGCTTCCTATAAAACACCATCGTTTGCGAAGGTAAGAAATGGGCAAGGAAGAGATAATGGTGTCCGGACCTCGGTCACAGTCACCTGGGAAGCCGGATACAGTCTGGGGTAGTCCGCCATAATGGCGACTAAAGTGTTATCCATGCTGAGTTGATGGAATACCCCGTCGATCAGCTCCACCTGAATATCCGGGTCCTCTTTGGAGGCCAGATCTCGGGATCTTTCTGGATCCTCGGGTTGCGGAGTGGGACTTACCATGTCCTCCATAGTCCGGCGCAGATCCTGCGCCGAAGACGTAATGTAAGAAGCCTAAACTCCGAAAGCATGGGTTGAGCCCTTAAAAGTGTTTGCTTACCCAGCCTCTAGGGTTGTTCATGGAAAACCCATTCAAAGGGTTCGTTCGAAGGAAGTCCTCCTTCTCCCCCTTGTACAGGCCGGACAGGATCTGCACCAGATCCTCGGTCGAATCCAGCCCTTCGCGGCCGTGATGGGTGGCATCGTCTTCCCCATTGAAATCCCAGATGGGGTGGCCTCTGTATTGCAATGGCTGTACCCCCCGCATGATGCATGTTGCCATGACTCCAATCATGGTCAACCCGGAATGGGCCAGTAATCTTATTCGGCCCATCAAGTAATGGACGCTCTTGTCTTCCTCCAATCGAGGGCTCCGCGGGCGCCAGCTGAGGCGTTTCTTCAAAGGAGCAGCACTGAACTCCGGGAGGCCAATCCGGACTGGGTCCGGCAGCGGAGCGTCTTCTATGTAAAACCACTCCGAAGGCCAGTCTTCGGACGCCTTCTTAGGGGTACCGGATGGGTATCCGGTCCCAGCAATGCGCCATATTTCGGCGCCGCCTACTTGATATATAGATCCCTCGTGAAAATGGGGTACGAGGCAGAACAGCCTCTTCCACAGTGCAAAATGGGGCTCGATGCCCAGGAAAAGCTCGCAAAGAGCTATGTAGCCCGCGATATGCAGGATGGAGGCGGGCGTAAGGTGATGGAGCTGGAGTCCGTAGAACTCCAGGAGCCCGCGGAGAAACGGATATATTGGGAATCCGAGTCCCCTTATCAGATAGGGGATGAAGCATACCCGCTCCCCTTTGTTGGGACTTGGGGTAGCCTCCGCTTGCTTCCCACCTTGGCAGGTGGCCAGCCCGGCTCGAACCGGGACCATGAAGGCCGGAGGGAGATATCCCCCCGCTTGGAGCTTCACTAGCTCGTCGTGTGGAACAGAGCACCTCCTCCAATCTCCTGGCGGTGGGCTGGGAGCGCGAGAAGAGGAGCCGCATCGACGGTCCATGATGGAATTGATTTTTAGGTCAAGGGCGCTCCGATGAAGTATTCGCGGAAGGAAGATGGTGTGGTTTGGATCTGGATTTTTGCCTCTTTTGTAGGCGGATGACTCGCACGATTAGGGGGTGAAACATAAAAGACACCCTGGCTTTTTGCATTCGTGCGACGCGTGGAAGAAGGCCATTATTGGGCGTAGAAGCCAAGAAACACAGTATTTATGATGAAGCCGGGCACTATTCGGCAGGTACATGGAACTTGAAGGGAGAACCCGCCTTGCAACGCCGAAGACTATATACGCGCTGGACTTATCGTCATTGAAGCCTGGTTCGGGGGCTACTGAGGGAGTCCTGGACTAGGGGGTGTCTGGACAGCCGGACTATCATCGTCCGCCGGACTCCAAGACTACGAAGATACAAGATTGAAGACTCCGTCTCGTGTCCGGATGGGACTTTCCTTGGCGTGGAAGGCAAGCTTGGCGATACGGATATGTAGATCTCCTACCATTGTAACCGACTCTGTGTAACCCTAGCCGTCTCCGGTGTCTATATAAACCGGAGGGCTTTAGTCCGTAGGACACAACATACATTACAACAATCATACCATAGGCTAGCTTTAGGGTTTTAGCCTCCTTGATCTCGTGGTAGATCCACTCTTGTACTACCCATATCATCAATATTAATCAAGCAGGACGTAGGGTTTTACCTCCATCGAGAGGGCCCGGACCTGGGTAAAACATCGTGTCCCTTGTCTCCTGTTACCATCCGCCTAGACGCACAGTTCGGGACCCCCTACCCGAGATCCGCCGGTTTTGACACCGACACCAGCCCTTGCATGATTGCAAGACTAGCCCTCCGCGTACATCATTACGCTCTGGAGATACCTTGGGCATAGGGGGAGGGGCACGACCACGATAGGCCCAGAGTGCGGCTCAACCACACCAGGGGCTCCCAAGTGTGTCGCTCTTTTTCTTTTCCTTTTTTTATTTTATCCACAGGACTCCGTTCACCAGAGACCCTGTCCGGCGGTGAATCTACCGAACTCACGATGCAACAGCCAGGGAAGGACAAAGGCTACGATGAATACTCAGGTGGTCTCCATAATGAGCATTAAATCTGTTTAAATACACCATTCCGCAGCCTACCCCTGGAGGGAGACATTTCTAATAGTCCAAACCCTTGCCTACCGCACTATTTGTATCGTTCTGCACTCATGGCAGAATTCCTTGGATAAACAATGCATCACTTTTCGCTTATAATTGCATTCCTTTTCTTTATATATATGTTCATTTATGACATCTTGCATCAGTACAATTTGGTACGGCCGAATACACCAGGGGCTTATGTTCCCCGCGTTATGGTGTCGTAAGTCCGAACACTTTCACAAGTGCGGCACCCCGAACTTATAGCACTATATGCATTGGCTCCGAATCATGTCTTGGGTCAATAGTTGGGTTTGCCCGGCTCCCATGTTTTGGTACCTTACGTTCCGTTCTATCGGCTAAGGTAGCACTGGGAGAACCACTGCGATTGCGCCCCGGTTGAGCTGGGCGAGCGCCTTAGTGGAGAAAGCTAAAACTGACCGTCATGATAAGGCGAGAGCTGGTCGCTGTTCGAGAGGTCTTTTCGAGTCCCTAAAGACTTATGCCGCTTAGAGCGAGGAACCGACTATGTCCGGCCCAGGCGTGAATAGTGCCCCGAATTTGGTCTTCTGAACACTAGGGGCTTCGCCGAAATTTAAAATTATAGATTTCTATGGCTAAGTGAGAGTGTTCAAGCATTATAAGTCCGGTTGCCTTGTTCGTTGTGTTGAGCGCCTCCCTAGATGGACCCAAAAATGGGAACAAGAGCGCTCAAGTTTATCCGGAACACCCCAGCACTCGTGGCATGGGGGATGAAGCCGACGACTTGCCATCTCTCAGATTTGATAAACGGCCGCACAGAAGGTAATATTTTAAATTAATAAGCGTTGCTTAGCGCACATGAACAAAGTTTTCAGCGCACAGGATAACACATTGCGAGTCTACTCAAATATTACATCTTTGGGGCACTCATCCGCAATCTTGCGGGCACCCTTTAGGACACTTTTATAATACATTTCGGGCGTACGATACTCCTTGCCCGCCGGTGGCGCGTCTGTCAGAAGCCTCTCAGCATCCAGCCTGCCCCAGTGCACCTTTGCGCGGGCAAGGGCCCGACGAGCACCTTCAATGCAGGCGGAGCGCTTGATGACTTCCACCCAAGGGCACGCATCCACCAGCCGCCGCACGAGGCCGAAGTAGCTCCCAGGCATGGCCTCTTCAGGCCACAGCCGAACTATGAGGCCCTTCATGGCCTGCTCGGCTACCTTGTGGAGCTCGACCAGCTGCTTCAGCTGGTCACTAAGGGGCACCGGATGTCCGGCCTCAGCATACTGAGACCAGAAGACCTTGTCCGTTGAGCTCCCCTCCTCGGCCCGGTAGAATGTGGCAGCATCGGACACGCTGCAAGGCAGATCTGCAATCGCTCCCGGAGAGCTCTGAATTCGGGTAAGTAACAGGTAATTCACATTCACATGCTTGCTTTGCATGAAAAATGCCTTACCCGCCGCTATTTTCTTCACCGCCTCAATCTCCTGGAGGGCCTTATGGGCCTCGGCCTTAGCGGCTTTGGCACTCTCAAGAGCCGAGGCAAGCTCAGACTCTCGAGTCTTCGAGTCGCGCTCCAAACTCTCATGCTTTTCCATGAGAGCCTGGAGCTCTTGCCGCACCTCCGCCACCCGCGCCTCCTGCTTCTCTCGCTCCACTCGTTCCGCGGCCGCATTACGTTCGGCCGCGAACACGGCCTCCTTCAGGGTCGCCACCTCGTTCGTGGCCCCTGCAGTGCCCATGTTATCCTGGTCATTTCTATTGCAACCAAAATCCTTTTCTGTAAGGTACAAATTTAATACGGTGTTACTCACCTTCTTTGTCCTCGAGCTGCTTCTTGGCAAGGCCGAGCTCGTTCTCGGACCGCTCGAGGTTCTGCTTCAAAGCATCGACCTCCGCAGTCAGTGCGGCAGAGGTCAGCAGCGCAGCCTGCAAACCCATATTGACATAATTTTTAGAACTCCTGCGTATATCTTTTTTAGATCCTCAGTCCGGTTTTTCTTTCCGAACACCGAACCGAGCATCAGGGGCTACTGTCTATGTGGTATTACATTACATATTTTAAAACTTCTTACCTCAAAGCCTGTTAGAAGGCTGCTGCAGGCTTCGGTCAGCCCGCTCTTGGCGAGCTGAACCTTCTGAATCACCGCACTCATGATAGTGCGGTGTTCTTCCTTGATGGAAGCGCCGTTGAGCGCCTTGAACAAGTTGTCCGGTGCCTCCGGTTGGACGGAGGTTGCCGGTGTCACGGTCTTGCCCTTCTTACGAAGGGGCCGCCTGCCGGACTCCGGAACCACTGCGGGTTTCGGCGCGGAGTCCGGCACGAAGTCCGGGAGGTTACCCTGTGGCACCTCCGGAGCCTCCCCCTCCTGGCGGGTCCCCTCCTGGGATCCCACCTCGGCGTCCTCAGCTCGTGAGGGGTGGAGGCGGTCGGAATGGAATCTACATCCAACGGAGCCAAGGACCCGCTTGATGAAGCGGGAAGATCATCCTCGGCCGGACTACAGGTAGTGTGCGGCATTAGAAGGAAACTATGTGGCACAAAAGAGAAATTATAAATCATTCAGGAATCCGGATACTTACGATCTTGCCGGAGGCTTGGCCCTTGAGGGCCACCCTTCGTCGCCAACATTGGCGTTGGTGGAGCTGTCCGGAGGAAGGGTCCTTCCCCTCTTGGACCCTTCGGCCTCCCCTGTTGGGGAAGCCTTCCTCTTCCTCTCTCCCCCCTCCCGGGGAGAGTCCTCTTTCTCCTCCTCGTCTTCGGGGGAGGAGTCCGCCTCAGAGCCATCAGACGATGAGTCCGATACCACCTGGCGCCGGGAACTCCTTCGGGTTCCCGTGTACTTCTTCTTGGCCTTCTTCGCCGGCACCACATAAAGTGCCGGGACTAGCAGCCCCATTAAACGGGTATCCGCTGGGTCTTCGGGGAGGGGAGCTGGACAGTTAACCTGTCCGAACGTCCTCTGCCAGTCCTGTTAAAGGCATTGGGAATTTCAGATCACACAATAGAGTCAAACTATGAAAGAAATAAATGTCCCATAAAGGATAACATATCCTACCACACCGGCCGGGCGTTTCGTGCTGAATCCGCGATCTTCCGTTGCGGATGCGGGGGCTTCTCCGCCCTTGAACAGCACCCTCCAGGCAGCTTCGTACATTGTGTCGAAGAGCCCGCTAAGGGTCCGGTGTTGTGCCGGATCAAACTCCCACAGATTGAAGGCCCGTTGTTGGCAAGGGAGAATCCGGCGGACGAGCATGACCTGGATCACATTGACAAGCTTGAGCTTCTTGTTCACCAGGGTCTGGAGACAGGACTGGAGTCCGGTCAGCTCCTCCGAACTGCCCCATAGCAAGCCCTTCCCTTTCCACGAGGTGAGCTGCATGGGGGTACCAGATCTGAACTCGGGGGCCGCAGCCCATTTAGGGTCACGCGGCTCGGTGATATAGAACCACCCCGATTGCCACCCTTTGATGGTTTCCACAAAGGCGCCCTCGAGCCAGAGGACGTTGGGCATTTTGCCCACCATGGCACCTCCACACTCTTCTTGGACGCCCTTCACTACCTTCGGCTTGACGTTGAAGGTTTTTAGCCATAAGCCGAAGTGGGGCTGGATGCAGAGGAAGGCCTCGCACACGACGATAAACGCCGAGATGTTGAGGATGAAATTTGGCGCCAGATCGTGGAAGTCCAGGCCGTAGTAGTACATGAGCCCCCGGACGAAGGGATGAAGTGGGAAGCCCAGTCCGCGGAGGAAGTGGGGAAGGAATACGACCCTCTCATGGGGCCTGGGGGTGGGGATGAGCTGCCCCTTGTCGGGCAGCCGGTGCGTGATGTCGTTGGACAGGTATCCGGCGCCGCGCAGTTTTTCGATGTGCCCCTCCGTAACGGAGGAGGCCATCCACTTACCTCCCGCTCCGTACATGGCTAGAGAAGGTTGAGGCGAGATGTGCGAACTTGGGCGCTGGAGCTCGAGTGCGCGGAGATGGATAAGCAAAGGAGGAAGAAGGCATAGGTAAAAAAGGTGGATCCTTATCCCCTTATATATGGGCGGACGAAGACTATGCATCCCCACCGGCCTGGTAAAACTCGCTTATCTCCCAAGCGCCACCATCAATGGCGCGGTTGGGTTACCCACGTCCGTATTGATGGGAATCCCGGAATAAGGGGAACACGATCTCTGCATCGACAAGACGTGCCAAGGAAACCGCTTCGCTAAACGCGCTGAGGTGGTATAATAAAAAACGATTCAAGTAAAGGCTTGGTGGTGGCGTGACGTCATTCCACAAAATACGTTAGCAGATCGAACTTGTGTGCATATTATTCTCTCTACGGTGGAATGTGGAATTTATTTTGCAGAGCCGGACACTATCCTGGTGTTCGCAATCTTCTATGAATTATTCGGAGGAGGAACCTGCCTTGCAATGCCGAACAATATGCGCGTCGGACTCATTGTCATTGAAGCCTGGTTCAGGGGCTACTGAGGGAGTCCTGGACTAGGGGGTGTCCGGATAGCCGGACTATCATCATCGGCCGGACTCCAAGACTATGAAGATACAAGATTGAAGACTTCGTCCCGTGTCCGGATGGGACTTTCCTTGGCGTGGAAGGCAAGCTTGGCCATACGGATATGTAGATCTCCTACCATTGTAACCGACTCTTTGTAACCCTAGCCCTCTCCGGTGTCTATATAAACTGGAGGGTTTTAGTCCATAGGACGAACAACCATTACAACAATCATACCATAGGCTAGCTTCTAGGGTTTAGCCTCCTGGATCTCGTGGTAGATCCACTCTTGTACTACCCATATCATCAATATCAATCAAGCAGGAGTAGGGTTTTACCTCCATCGAGAGGGCCCGAACCTGGGTAAAAACATTGTGTCCCTTGTCTCCAGTTACCATCCGCCTAGACGCACAGTTCGGGACCCCCTACCCGAGATCTGCCGGTTTTGACACCGACAGTGACTTTGGAGTGACTCTTTGTTGCACATTGAGCGATTGTTATATGATCTAATTATGTTATCATTGTTGAGAGAACTTGCACTAGTGAAAGTATGAACCCTAGGCCTTGTTTTGAAGCATTGCAATACCGTTTCGCTCACTTTTACCACTTGCTACCTTGCTGTTTTTATATTTTCAGATTATAAAAACCTATATCTACCATCCATATTGCACTTGTATCACCATCTCTTCGCCGAACTAGTGCACCTATACAATTTATCATTGTATTGGCTGTGTTGGGGACACAAGAGACTCTTTGTTATTTGGTTGCAGGGTTGTTTGAGAGAGACCATATTCATCCTACGCCTCCCACGGATTGATAAACCTTAGGTCATCCACTTGAGGGAAATTTGCTACTGTCCTACAAACCTCTGCACTTGGAGGCCCAACAACATCTACAAGAAGAGGGTTGCGTAGTAGACATCAGGCCCCTGGGTCTATTTTCTGTCATATAAGTTTTCGACCTACTATTTTGCAATCTTTTACTTTCCGATCTATAAACCAAAAATACCGAAAATATTTTATCTTTTGTTTATCTGTCTCTATCAGATCTCACTTTTGCAAATAACCATGAAGGGATTGACAATCCCTTTATCCCGTTGGGTGCAAGTTGTTTGATTGTTTCTGCAAGTCTTGGTGATTTGTGCGTTGTCTCCTAGTGGATTGATACCTTGGTTCTGTAATTGAGGGAAATAGTTATCTCTACCTTGCTACATCACCCTTTCCTCTTAAAGGGAAAACCCAACGCAAGCTCAAGAAGTAGCAGGAAGAATTTCTGGCGCCGCTGCCGGGGAGATCTACGCCAAGTCAAGACATACCAAGTACTCATCATAAAACTCTCATCTCTTGCATTACATTATTCTCCATTTGCCTCTTGTTTTCCTCTCCTCCACTTCTAAAACGATTTTCGAAAAGAATCACCCTTTTCTTTGCCTTCTTTCCGTATGTCTTTCTGTTTGTGTTTCCACGTGCCTTCTATTTGCTTGCATCTTTGCTTGCTAAAAATCTATTGATATGTATCCACTTAAAGTGTTCTACTTGGATTATCTTCGATCTATATGTGCTCGTGCTAAAACCCCAACTAGTTTAGTTGAGCAAAAATCTTTAGATGAGCATGCTCATTTTGTGCGACACTGTTTGTCTGAAAAAGGGAGACTCTTATGGAATCAAATAAACAGTTTGTTGAGAAAATGACTTGCTTTGGAAGGAAAAAATGATATGCATGAATCTATAGATAATTATGATTCCAATGATTTGATTGAAATATTCCTTGATGAACATGATGTAACATCCCAAAATTCTAAATTTTGGAATGTTATATTAAATAGATAGTTTTGATTGCTTGTGTGATGTGCTGTGTGAAATTTGAAACTTTTGGAAGTTAAATGAGAGGGAATAAAAGGACTTTCCCAAACTTTCATCTTGCTTTTATGGTCTCCATGAATTCAAATTCTTTTCAAATACAAAACCCTAGAGAGAAGATGACATGACTTATTCCATTTAAATAAATGAAACGGGTTTTGAAAAGATTTGAATTTCATTTGGAAATATTCCAAACTCCTAAACTTTATGCAACTCAATGATTTTCATGAGAGAAGATAAAATGACTTCTTCAAATTACATGAAATATGAGTTGGAAGTTTAAAAGAATCAAATTTAAAGTCCCTTTGAAATTATTTTCAATTTGGAGTTATTTGGGTTTTATTCACATTATTTTTCTCCAAAAATAAAATATATGGAAAATAGGGTAAAATGATTCCCTACAGTAGAAAATTGGAGAGAAATAAATTTGAAATCATTTTGGTATTTATAAAATATTATTTATTGGATTTTATTGCAACAGTAGCACTCTTTGTTTTATTTAAACTTTTTTGGATTTTAATTGACATTAGAATATTGTTCATGTCGTAGAAAATCTTTTTCTGAAAATTTATGTATATTATATGCCTAGGTTTTATTTTTATTTTATTTCGTTTTTGTTTATTTTTGTTGTGTAAAAAAAATATTCCCCGTCGCCGACTGGGCCGGCCCAGCCCCCAGGCCAGGCCACGGCCCAGCGCCTCACCGCCTCACCCGTGTCCCCGACCGGGACTCCTCCCGGAGTCCGGCTCCACCGCGCTTGCCCCTCGCCCACGCCTCTCGAGGCCTCGGCCTTTAAAAGCCGAGGCCGACTCTCCTCCCCACCTCTCTCCCCGACGCCGCACGCCGCTCGCCTCCACGCGCCGAGTCGCCGCCACCGCGCCCTCGCACCGCCGCCTGCCGGCCGCACTCGTGCCGCCGCCGCCGAGACGCTCACCACCGCCGCCTGCGCTGCTGCCCGCGCCGCCTCCCGACGTTGCTGCTGTTTCCGCCGTCACCGACGCCGCACGCCGCCTCGCCCCGCTCGCTGGAGTTCATCGCCGCCGCTGTCAAACTCGCCAGATCCGCCGCCGGTTTATGACAAAAAAACGTCTACCCTGACCGGTATAAACCATCGACCCAGATCGATTTAAAAAAAACCATTTTGTTTTACTTAGCGAACGTTTTTTGTTTAGGTAGTTTTAGCAAAGGTTTCGTTCGTTAGGTTTTCATAGCGAACGTTCACTATTTAGTCCTTTCTTTTTCTATTTATTTACATCAGGGACCTATTCGTGAATATAATTATTTATAGGTTAGCCCCTGGTTTTCAAATGACCACATCTTTTTACTCGTTTATCCAAATCCAACGAAACCAACGCCCACTTCTTCGTTATGATTTCCCTTTATCTAGTAAAACAACTTAAACATATTTTTGAAAGTTTAAAATTTGAGTTTCAAACAGATTTGTATTCAAACTTCTTTTGTTCATAACTCGAGTTGTATAACTCCAATTTGAGTGATTCTTTTAGCAAATTGAAGCTCTTGACCTAAACTCTCTGATAGGGCCAAATTCACTTAATTTTGGTATTGTTAGAAATTGTTTTCTGTTGCAAGAGTTATTTGCTTGGGTTCAAAGTTTTCCGAATTGCTTTCTTCGTTCTTTCCGATCTTTTGAGTTATTGCTTATGTGTGGTTACTATTGCTTGCTTATGATAGATTGAACGGAGTGTGACAAATAGAATTATTAGGAGTTGAGTGCGAAGGTTCTTCATCAACAGTACATGCAAGTTCACACTTTGATCATATCCCTTTATTACCCAGTTTTTAATGCATTAGTTTCAATATTCAAACACCGCATGGTTAGGATTTTGACAACATGTGGGTACTGGGAAGTAGTTGATGAGGTAGGAACCTATTGTCGTATATTCAAAACCCTCGGGAGTAACTACATTATGCTTATACTGCTATGCTATGCTCGTAGACGTGGTTTGGGTGAGTGTATCCATGACATATGTGAGTATTGTTAATTAATGGTTAACCTTGTTGGGGAATGTTGCAGAAAATTAAAAAAAATTCTACGGTTTCACCAAGATCCATCTATGAGTTCATCTAAGCAACGAGTCAAGGGAGTGAGTTTGCATCTACATACCACTTGTAGATCGGGTGCGGAAGCGTTCAAGGGAAGGGTGATGATGGAGTCGTACTCGCCGTGATTCGGATCACCGATGACCAAGTGCTGAACGAACAGCACCTCCGTGTTCAACACACGTACGGGACGGACGACGTCTCCTCCGTCTTGATCCAGCAAGGAGGAAGGAGTGGTTGAGGAAGATAGCTCCAACGGCAGCACGATGGCGTGGTGGTGTTGGTGCAGCAGTACTCCGACAGGGCTTCGCCAAGCACGTAACGGAGGAGGAGAGGTGTTGGGGAGGGGACGGGCTGCGCCTTGGGATGTGTTCTGCAGCCCTCCCCTCACCCCTCTATTTATAGGGGAAGGGGCAAGGGGGGCCTACCCCTCTAGATGGGATCTAGAGGGGGGCGGCGGCCAGGGAGGGGGGACTTGCCCCCCAAGCAAGGGGGGCGCCCCCCTTAGGGTTTCCCCCCCAACCCTAGGCGCATGGGCCCAAGGTGGGGGCACGCCCAGCCCTCCAGGGGATGGCTCCCTGCCCCTTGCGGCCCATGTGGCCCTTCGGGAGGGGTGGCCCCTCCCGGTGGACCCCCGGAACCTCTCCGGTGGCCCCGGTACAATACCGATAAGCCCCCAAAACTCTCCGGTGTCCGCATGACAACTTCCCATATATAAAACTTCACCTCTGGACCATTCCGGAACTCCTCGTGACGTCCGGGATCTCATCCGGGACTCCGAACAACATTCGGTAATCACATACAAGTCTTCCTAATAACCCTAGCATCACCGAACCTTAAGTGTGTAGACCCTACGGGTTCGGGAGACATGCAGACATGACCGAGACTACTCTCCGGTCAATAACCAACAGCGGGATCTGGATACCCATGTTGTCTGCCACATGTTCCATGATGATTTCATCGGTTGAACCACGATGTCGAGGATTCGATCAAACCCCGTATACAATTCCCTTTGTCAATCGGTACGTTACTTGCCCGAGACTCGATCGTCGGTATCACAATACCTTGTTCAGTCTCGTTACCGGCAAGTCACTTTACTCGTACCGTAATGCATGATCCCGTGACCAACCACTTGGTCACTTTGAGCTCAATATGATGATGCATTACCGAGTGGTCCCAGAGATACCTCTCCGTCATACGGAGTGACAAATCCCAGTCTTGATCCATGTCAACCCAACAGACACTTTCGGAGATACCTGTAGTGCACCTTTATAGTCACCCAGTTACGTTGTGACGTTTTATACACCCAAAGCACTCCTACGGTATCCGGGAGTTACACGATCTCATGGTCTAAGGAAGAGATACTTGACATTGGAAAAGCTCTAGCAAACGAACTACACGATCTTGTGCTATGCTTAGGATTGGGTCTTGTCCATCACATCATTCTCCTAATGATGTGATCCCGTTATCAACGACATCCAATGTCCATAGCCAGGAAACCATGACTATCTGTTGATCACAACGAGCTAGTCAACTAGAGGCTCACTAGAGACATATTGTGGTCTATGTATTCACACATGTATTACGATTTCCGGATAATACAGTCATAGCATGAATAAAAGACAATTATCATGAACAAGGAAATATAATAATACTTTTATTATTGCATCTAGGGCATATTTCCAACAGTCTCCCACTTGCACTAGAGTCAATAATCTAGTTATATTGTGATGAATCGAACACCCATAGAGTTCTGGTGTTGATCATGTTTTGCTCGCAAGAGAGGTTTAGTCAACGGATCTGCGACATTCAGATCCGTATGTACTTTGCAAATATCTATGTCTCCATCTTGAACATTTTCACGGATGGAGTTGAAGTGACGCTTGATGTGCCTGGTCTTCTTGTGAAACCTGGGCTCCTTGGCAAGGGCAATAGCTCCAGTGTTGTCACCAAAGAGTTTGATCGGCCCCGACGCATTGGGTATGACTCCTAGGTCGGCGATGAACTCCTTCACCCAAATTGCTTCATGCACTGCCTCCGAGGCTGCCATGTATTCCGCTTCACATGTAGATCCCGCCACAACGCTTTGCTTGCAGCTGCACCAGCTTACTGCTCCACCATTCAACATATACACGTATCCGGTTTGTGACTTAGAGTCATCCAGATCTGTGTCGAAGCTAGTGTCGACGTAACCCTTTACGACGAGCTCTTCGTCACCTCCATAAACGAGAAACATGTCCTTTGTCCTTTTCAGGTACTTCAGGATATTCTTGACCGCTGTCCAGTGTTCCTTGCCGGGATTACTTTGGTACCTTGCTACCAAACTTACGGCAAGGTTTACATCAGGTCTGGTACACAGCATGGCATACATAATAGATCCTATGGCTGAAGCATAGGGGATGACACTCATCTCTTCTTTATCTTTTGCCATGGTCGGAGACTGAGCCGAGCTCAATCTCACACCTTGCAACATAGGCAAGAACCCCTTCTTGGACTGATCCATTTTGAACTTCTTCAAAATCTTATCAAGGTATGTGCTTGGTGAAAGACCTATGAGGCGTCTCGATCTATCTCTATAGATCTTGATGCCTAATATATAAGCAGCTTCTCCAAGGTCCTTCATTGAAAAACACTTATTCAAGTAGGCCTTAATGCTGTCCAGAAGTTCTATATCATTTCCCATCAAGAGTATGTCATCTACATATAATATGAGAAATGCTACAGAGCTCCCACTCACTTTCTTGTAAACGCAGGCTTCTCCATAAGTCTGCATAAACCCAAACGCTTTGATCATCTCATCAAAGCGAATGTTCCAACTCCGAGATGCTTTCACCAGCCCATAAATGGATCGCTGGAGCTTGCATACTTTGTTAGCATTGTTAGGATCGACAAAACCTTTCGGCTGCATCATATACAGCTCTTCCTTAAGATGTCCGTTAAGGAATGCCGTTTTGACGTCCATCTGCCATATCTCATGATCATAGTATGCGGCAATTGCTAACATGATTCGGACGGACTTCAACTTCACTACAGGAGAGAATGTCTCGTCGTAGTCAATCCCTTGAACTTGTCGATAACCCTTAGTGACAAGTCGAGCTTTATAGATGGTAACATTTCCATCCGCGTCCGTCTTCTTCTTAAAAATCCATTTGTTTTCTATCGCTCGCCGATCATCGGGCAAGTCTGTCAAAGTCCATACTTCATTTTCATACATGGATTCTATCTCGGATTTCATGGCTTCAAGCCAATTGTTGGAATCTGGGCCCGCCATCGCTTCTTCATAGTTCGAAGGTTCACCGTTGTCTAACAACATGATTTCCAGGACAGGGTTGCCGTACCACTCTGGTGCGGAACGTGTCCTTGTGGACCTACGAAGTTCAGTAGCAACTTGATCCGAAGTACCTTGATCATCATCATTATTTTCCTCTTCAGTTGGTGTAGGCATCACAGGAACATTTTCCTAAGCTGCACCACTTTCCCGTTCGAGAGGTAGTACTTCATCGAGTTCTACTTTCCTCCCACTTACTTCTTTCGAGAGAAACTCTTTTTCCAGAAAGCATCCGTTCTTGGCAACAAAGATCTTGCCCTCGGATCTTAAGTAGAAGGTATACCCAACAGTTTCCTTGGGGTATCCTATGAAGACGCATTTTTCCGACTTGGGTTCGAGCTTTTCAGGTTAAAGTTTCTTGACATAAGCATCGCATCCCCAAACTTTTAGAAACGACAGCTTAGGTTTGTTCCCAAACCATAATTCATACGGTGTCGTCTCAACGGATTTAGACGGTGCCCTATTTAAAGTGAATGTAGCTGTCTCTAGAGTGTATCCCCAAAATGATAGCGGTAAATCGGTAAGAGACATCATAGACCGCACCATATCCAATAGAGTGCGATTACGACGTTCGGACACACCGTTACGCTGAGGTGTTCCAGGCGGCGTGAGTTGTGAAACGATTCCACATTTCCTTAAGTGTGTACCAAATTCGTGACTTAAATATTCTCCTCCACGATCTGATCGTAGGAACTTTATCTTTAGGTCACGTTGATTCTCTACCTCATTCTGAAATTCCTTGAACTTTTCAAAGGTCTCAGACTTGTGTTTCATCAAGTAGACATACCCATATCTACTCAAGTCATCAGTGAGAGTGAGAACATAACGATATCCTCCGCGAGCCTCAACGCTCATTAGACCGCACACATCGGTATGTATGATTTCCAACAAGTTGGTTGCTCGCTCCATTGTTCCGGAGAATGGAGTCTTGGTCATTTTGCCCATGAGGCATGGTTCGCATGTGTCAAATGATTCATAATCAAGAGACTCTAAAAGTCCATCAGCATGGAGCTTCTTCATGCGCTTGACACCAATGTGACCAAGGCGGCAGTGCCACAAGTATGTGGGACTATCGTTATCAACTTTACATCTTTTGGCATTCACACTATGAATATGTGTAATATTACGCTCGAGATTCATTAAGAATAAACCATTGACCATCAGGGCATGACCATAAAATATATCTCTCATATAAATAGAACAACCATTATTCTCGGATTTAAATGAGTAGCCATCTCGTATCAAACGAGATCCAGATACAATGTTCATGCTCAAACTTGGCACCAAATAACAATTATTAAGGTTTATAACTAATCCCGTAGGTAAATGTAGAGGTAGCGTGCCGACGGCGATCACATCGACCCTGGAACCATTCCCGACGCGCATCGTCACCTCGTCCTTCGCCAGTCTCCGTTTATTCCGCAGCTCCTGCTGTGAGTTACAAATATGAGCAACGACACCGGTATCAAATACCCAGGAGTTACTACGAGTACTGGTAAGGTACACATCAATTACATGTATATCAAATATACCTTTGGTGTTGCCGGCCTTCTTATCCGCTAAGTATTTGGGGCAGTTCCGCTTCCAGTGACCCTTCCCCTTGCAATAAAAGCACTCAGTCTCAGGCTTGGGTCCATTCTTTGACTTCTTCCCGGTAACTGGCTTACCGGGCGCGGCAACATCCTTGCCGTCCTTCTTGAAGTTCTTCTTGCCCTTGCCCTTCTTGAACTTAGTGGTCTTATTGACCATCAACACTTGATGTTCTTTCTTGATCTTAGCCTCTGCTGACTTCAGCATTGAAAATACTTCAGGAATGGTCTTCACCATCCCCTGCATATTGTAGTTCATCACAAAGCTCTTGTAGCTTGGTGGGAGCGACTGAAGGATTCTGTCAATGACCGCCTCATCAGGGAGGTTAATGTTCAGCGGAGTCAGGCGGTTGTGCAACCCAGACATTTTGAGTATGTGCTCACTGACAGAACTGTTTTCCTCCATCTTACAACTGTAGAACTTGTCGGAGGCATCATATCTCTCGATCTGGGCATGAGCTTGGAAAACTAGTTTCAGCTCTTCGAACATCTCATATGCTCCGTGATGCTCAAAACGCTTTTGGAGCCCCGGTTCTAAGCTGTAAAGCATGCCGCACTGAACGAGGGAGTAATCATCAGCACGAGACTGCCAAGCGTTCATAACGTCTTGGTTCTCTGGGACGGGAGCGTCACCTAGCGGTCCTTCTAGGACATATTGTTTCCTGGCAGCTATGAGGATGATCCTCAGGTTCCGGACCCAGTCCGTATAGTTGCTGCCATCATCTTTCAGCTTGGTTTTCTCTAGGAACGCGTTGAAGTTCATGTTGACATGAGCGTTGGCCATTTGATCTACAAGACATATTTGCAAAGGTTTTAGACTAAGTTCATGATAATTAAGTTCATCTAATCAAATTATTACAATGAACTCCCACTCAGATTAGACATCCCTCTAGTCATCTAAGTGTTACACGATCCGAGTCGACTAGGCCGTGTCCGATCATCACGTGAGACGGACTAGTCATCGTCGGTGAACATCTTCATGTTGATCGTATCTTCCATACGACTCATGTTCGACCTTTCGGTCTCTGTGTTCCGAGGCCATGTCTGTACATGCTAGGCTCGTCAAGTTAACCCTAAGTGTTTTGCATGTGTAAAACTGTCTTACACCCGTTGTATGTGAACGTAAGGATCTATCACACCCGATCATCACGTGGTGCTTCGAAACGACGAACTTTAGCAACGGTGCACAGTTAGGGGAGAACACTTCTTGAAATTGTTGTAAGGGATCATCTTATTTACTACCGTCGTTCTAAGTAAACAAGATGCATAAACATAATAAACATCACATGCAATTATATAGTAGTGACATGATATGGCCAATATCATATAGCTCCATTGATCTCCATCTTCGGGGCTCCATGATCATCTTGTCACCGGCATGACACCATGATCTCCATCATCATGATCTCCATCATCGTGTCTTCATGAAGTTGTCACGCCAACGACTACTTCTACTTCTATGGCTAACGCGTTTAGCAATAAAGTAAAGTAATTTACATGGCGTTCTTCAATGACACGCAGGTCATACAAAAATAAAGACAACTCCTATGGCTCCTGCCGGTTGTCATATTCGTCGACATTCAAGTCTTGATTCCTATTACAAGAACATGATCTCATACATCACAATATATCATTCATCATTCATCACAACTTCTGGCCATATCACATCACATGACAATTGCTGCAAAAACAAGTTAGACGTCCTCTAATTGTTGTTGCATCTTTTACGTGGCTGCAATTGGGTTCTAGCAAGAACGTTTTCTTACCTACGAATAACCACAACGTGATTTTGTCAACTTCTTTTTACCCTTCATAAGGACCCTTTTCATCGAATCCGCTCCAACTAAAGTGGGAGAGATAGACACCCGCCAGCCACCTTATGCAACTAGTGCATGTCTTTCGGTGGAACCGGTCTCACGTAAGTGTACGTGTAAGGTTGGTCCGGGCCGCTTCATCCCACAATACCGCTGAAGCAAGAAAATACTAGTAGTGGCAAGCAAGTTGACAAGATCCACGCCCACAACAAAATTGTGTTCTACTCGTGCAATAGAGAACTACGCATAGACCTAGCTCATGATGCCACTATTGGGGAACGTTGCAGAAAATTAAATTTTTTTCTACGGTTTCACCAAGATCCATCTATGAGTCATCTAAGCAATGAGTCAAGGGAGTGAGTTTGCATCTACATACCACTTGTAGATTGGGTGTGGAAGCGTTCAAGGGAAGGGTGATGATGGAGTCGTACTCGCCGTGATTCGGATCACCGATGACAAAGTGCTGAACGGACGGCACCTCCGCATTCAACACACGTACGGGACGGACGGCGTCTCCTCCGTCTTGATCCAGCAAGGAGGAAGGAGAGGTTGAGGAATATAGCTCCAACGGCAGCACGACGGCGTGGTGGTGTTGGTGCAGCAGTACTCTGACAGGGCTTCGCCAAGCACGTAACGGAGGAGGAGAGGTGTTGGGGAGGGGAGGGGCTGCGCCTTGGGATGTGTTCTGCAGCCCTCCCCTCACCCCTCTATTTATAGGGGAAGGGGAAAGGGGGGCCGACCCCTCTAGATGGGATCTAGAGGGGGGCGGCGGCCAGGGAGGGGGGACTTGCCCCCCAAGCAAGGGGGGCGCCCCCCTTAGGGTCCCCCCCAACCCTAGGCGCATGGGCCCAAGGTGGGGGGCGCGCCCAGCCCTCCAGGGGCTGGCTCCCTGCCCCTTGCGGCCCATGTGGCCCTCCGGGAGGGGTGGCCCCTCCCGGTGGACCCTCGGAACCTCTCCGGTGGCCCCGGTACAATACCGATAAGCCCCCGAAACTTTCCGGTGTCCGCATGACAACTTCCCATATATAAAACTTCACCTCCAGACCATTCCGGAACTCCTCGTGACGTCCGGGATCTCATCCGGGACTCCGAACAACATTCGGTAATCACATACAAGTCTTCCTAATAACCCTAGCGTCACCGAACCTTAAGTGTGTAGACCCTACGGGTTCGGGAGACATGCAGACATGACCGAGACTACTCTCCGGTCAATAACCAACAGCGGGATCTGGATACCCATGTTGGCTCCCACATGTTCCACGATGATTTCATCGGTTGAACCACTTTGTCGAGGATTCGATCAAACCCCGTATACAATTCCCTTTGTCAATCGGTACGTTACTTGCCCGAGACTCGATCGTCGGTATCCCAATACCTTGTTCAGTCTCGTTACCGGCAAGTCACTTTACTCGTACCGTAATGCATGATCCCGTGACCAACCACTTGGTCACTTTGAGCTCAATATGATGATGCATTACCGAGTGGGCCCAGAGATACCTCTCCGTCATACGGAGTGACAAATCCCAGTCTCGATCTGTGTCAACCCAAAAGACACTTTCGGAGATACCTGTAGTGCACCTTTATAGTCACCCAGTTACGTTGTGACGTTTGATACACCCAAAGCACTCCTACGGTATCCGGGAGTTACACGATCTCATGGTCTAAGGAAGAGATACTTGACATTGGAAAAGCTCTAGCAAACGAACTACACGATCTTGTGCTATGCTTAGGATTGGGTCTTGTCCATCACATCATTCTCCTAATGATGTGATCCCGTTATCAACGACATCCAATGTCCATAGCCAGGAAACCATGACTATCTGTTGATCACAACGAGCTAGTCAACTAGAGGCTCACTAGGGACATATTGTGGTCTATGTATTCACATGTGTATTACGATTTCCGGATAATACAGTTATAGCATGAATAGAAGACAATTATCATGAACAAGGAAATATAATAATACTTTTATTATTGCCTCTAGGGCATATTTCCAACAAACCTAAGGTGGCAACTTTAATACACATCTGTGTGGAATGGTAGGGGCACCTTGGGGTACCCAGTGGTTTGCCCGGGCACCTGGAGAACCCAGTGCTTGCCCAAGGGGATCCCGGAGGACCCGTGTGATCACCCTATGGAATGCCACCCAGGCTCAAAGGGATCTTAATATTATTCATGCTAGACACTTCTGTGTGCAGCCACAAGCCATTATTGGCTCTGACATAGTTGAGTAAGTTGCATGAAGCTCTTGAAGAGGAAGACTAGCAGATGTAGTGGGTTGTAGGTGGTACTGTCTACCCAGAGTTGGGAGTGAATGCTTCTAAAAGACTGTGTCTCGGTCATCCGTTTCTCAAACATCATGAAGTGCAAGAAATTCAACGGAGGAGATCGAGTCTTGTGGGGAAAAGTGCGCAAATCTCTGCAGAGTGTACAAACTAATCATGGTTAGCCGTGTCCCCGGTTATGGACATCTTGAGTATCTGGTTCTTGAATTATCATGTTGATCTCATCACGTTACTTAAATAATTTGTTGGGTTGATGATTAACAATTTGGGATTGAGTTGGAGGAACCTTCTCAATGTTTTCAACAAAATTTGTAGTTAAATAAAATATATTCCTTTGTTGTAGAGAAAAACTGGCTTTATGCAAAAATAAACTTAGAGATTTCCACCATCCAAATATGCATGTACTGATAGCTATTATTCATCATTTATCCTATGATGTGAATTTGCCAGTACATTCAATGTACTGACCTACATGGCTGCAATGTCTCATGTTGCAGGATTTCTTACGACGAGTAAGTGATACGTTAGGGTTATGATTTCTACACTCAACCTTGCCGTTGGTGTTGATGGGAATCCACAACCTTGTTGTTTCTTCTGCTTTGTGGATTGAGGTAATAGTATTTACGTTACTTTATACATGTGATTTACCTTTGTTATAAATCCTCGAGTACTGTGTGTGTCAGCATACCGATCCAGGGATGACACTTAAGCACAGAGACTTGACCGTCTGAGGTCGGGTCGCTACAAGATGGTATCAGAGCACATGTTGACTGTAGGACGTGACCCTAGAGACTGGCAAGCCCATAGGAAAGATTTTCTCTAAAAAAATTATTTTCAAAAAGACCTTTTACCTCTCTTCTGTTCTGAGATTTATCAAATATTCCCCTTTAGTTAGACCATACCCCTTTCCCCTTTTGACCACACGAAGATACGACTAATGAGACCACTCCAGGAAGTACAAGATATCGGATAACTAAGACCACTTTGGAATAAAGAGGAATTTTACCATGCATTACAATGACGGAAACTACAACAGTGAAGACTCCGAAGACTAGGAGAATTTGAAGGCTTTGAAGAATTTCCAGATTTGTATGACCTAGGAAGGCACCCCTTATGGAAGTTGGCAAACTAAGGAAGCTGTCAATACCCGAGATCAAGGTGTATCAAGAAAAAGACTGGAACATGGATCATTAGAACTCAAAGTTTTTGTCAAGAAAACCCTAAGACAGGAGATATCAATTATGGAATGAAAGCTCATGGCAGTAACATGGGCATAAAACCGGCTAACCATGGTGTTATTGCCCGCTTATGCTATTGTCACCGTTCGGAGTTAAGCATGTAAATGCACGGAAGGATTGGATGGCAGAAGGCTGATGGAGCATCTGTCAGCAAAGGATGCAGTTTTAACCTTACCTGGTGCATCGCCAGGATCTGGAGTTTTACATGAAGATTTTTAGAGGGACCTTTAGGAAGTCATATTTGACAAGGAGGCAATTCGTGAAGAACTCAGGAACCAGAAGCTGAAAGTAGCCAAGCTAGAGGAGCTAAAACCTCGAGATACCGGAGATTTGTCAGGAACTAAAGGACAGTAGAACCATGGCTCATGCCAAGGATGTTGAAACCCACAAGTTTGGAACGCAACTCCATAAATATTAAAGGATGTCAATAGAGACTTCACGTCAATAGAGATCTGGCAGAGGAACTTGAGAAGGACAAGCATGATCGGAAGAAGCCATCGGAGACATGAACAAGTAGAGTTTGGCGACTTTGAAGATTTATTGACCTTTAGAAGACCAAACCCCTATTATATACTTACATTAGATGCGATGATTGTGAGTTGTCATTTGTTTGATGTTTTTCCGACAGCCACAAAAAAATAAAATGACTTTTCAAAACTATTGTTTGTATTGTGTGTATCCCTCTCTATCTCTCTTATCTCACCCCAAAACCCCTGGACCCAATAGAGGATGAATGGAGATGAGCTCATATTACCTAGACCGATGAGTCAATTGGAGACGGATCGATGGATTCAGAACATGGAGGAGCACATGAAGAATAACCCTATAGCCGGAAAGGATATGGCCCAGCATGCTCTTCAATGCTTTGAAAGAGGTGCTGCTACATGGTGGGGGATGTACCAAACCATCAATGGATGGCAAGGAGTAACCACTTGGGAAGAATTTAAGTTGACTTTGCGAAAGTCTCGGTTTGTGTCCCAGAGATTGGAGCCTTATGGAAATGATATGAAGAAATCTTGTGCTTGCAAGCTCTGTGGAGAAATAGGACATGACCATAAAGAACACCAGGATGAATGCCCTAATTGTGAAGGAAGTAACCCAACTGAAGAATGCCCAACTAGGCAGATTACTTGTTTCTTGTGTGAAGGAACTACCCACTACCTTGCTCAGTGTCACATTTACCCCATGGTACAAAGAACCATCCAGCAGAAGAAAGAAGCAATGAAAGGAGCCCTCATGAAAATTTTAGAAGAACCTGGGATGAAGGAAGAAGTGGAGGACACACCCGAAGAAAACCCAATGAAACCCTGCACCAAGTCTTGCTATTCATGTGGAGAAGGACACATCTCCCAGAATTGTCCAAATGGGGATCTAGTAGAATTCCCGACAGAGGAAGTAGAGTATGACCCACAGGAGTAGAAGCCCTGATTGGAACGGAAAAGTCCAGGAAGAGAAGTAGATTGGATTCCAGGAAGGACCTGAGCCATATCACCTGTTTCAGGTGCAAGGAGTCATGGCACTACTTCAGCAGTTGCCCAAAAAGGAAGCTGCGGACCCAAGGAGGCTATGTAATCATGAGGAAACCCCGAGACTTGTCAGAAGTAATATGTCTCTTCTGTAATGAAGTAGGGCACTTTGCAAGAGATTGTCCCAAGGAGAAGGAGACTTGTGCTAAATAGTTGAGTTAGCAACAAAAGAAATGTAGTAGTAGTAGTGGGAACAATTCTTTTACATTAGGGTGTTGAGTTGAGGCATGTAATGGAAATGCAGGAGATTGTAATAAGTTGAGAATCAATAAAGTTAGCATCGTTGGTACTTATTTGGATCTTATGAGTTGTTACTCTATGAAGAAAGGTTTTGACCATTTTCGAGGATATGAGAAATATGGTCTATGGATGAATTTGTGCATTTTAAGGGTGGTAGTACCCTGTGAGGACCCTTAACCCCTGGAAAAGATACGATGTTCCATGAAGTGGACCATGGACAAAATAAGTACGAGTTTTGTCTCGAAATGTGGGATACCCCAAGAATACGAAGGGATGAATTACTATTGGATATAAAGGAGGTATGATGTTGGAAGTATGGGGCAATTGTAACTCCATGATGAGTCTGAGTAATCACGTCTTAGTTTGGTACCAATAGAAGGAAGGGAGACAGTACAATTGGATGGATTTAAGAATGCTAGGAAGCTCGATGTTGGAATAATGATCAGTTGCCCCAAGGATGATTTCAAGGTTTGCAAGTGATGAGATGGGCCATAACCCATAGGCCCCAGGACCTGCCAAGAAGCAAGCACACTCTTGCTGAAGGAGAAACCCTGGGCCTTTATCAACCGACGATTTTATAGGAGCAACACAAAACCTGAGAGTTGTGAAGGAACGGTAGTTGTTTGTCTAGCTTGCAGAATCCATGGATTATCCGAACTTGGTTTGTTGACAAGAGAAATTATGCAATGCTTGCGAGGATGACCAAGAGGTATAATGCGAGATTCGCTAAACCATATACAAGAAAATGATTTGGGGGCGGGATGGGTGATCACCATACCGACTTACTCTTATTATTCGTCTTGTTATATGGGATGGTAAATTTGAGTGACTTACCTATAGTAGAGCGACGATGATCAAAACCTTGTTTGAACCTTAGAATGGTATCACAGTTTTCCCTATTACAAGGCAGCTATTGCCAAACGTAGGATATACGTTGAGGTTCAACCCAAACCCATTTCCTACAGGAGAAACCATAAATTGTTGACCACCATGAGATATCGATAGTTGTTTAGTATTGGCGCCAGACCTGTCAGCTAAGAAGACCCAGTCTCGGAAGAACCTTACCAAGATAAAAGGACAGAAGAATTGAGGAAAAAGGTTATGCCACTATGGGAAGAGCCCAGAGGAGGAATTATCCTGAAGATTTAAGAAGATCGACACTGCCAACAATAAGGATGGAGTATATGAGTTTTCATGGAACCGCAACAATGTTTCTAAGGGTGGTAGCACCCCAGACCCCCTGTGATGATCGATGGATTTGAGAAGACCCCGACCCTAACTTATTTCTTGCTAGCCTCTCCGAATCTCGAGGACGAGATTCATTTTAAGGGTGGTAGGTTTGTAACATCCCAAAATTCTAAATTTTGGAATGTTACATTAAATAGATAGTTTTGATTGCTTGTGTGATGTGCTGTGTGAAATTGAGTGAAATTCGAAACTTTTGAAAGTTAAATGAGAGATAATAAAAGGACTTTCCCAAACTTTCATCTTGCTTTTATGGTCTCCATGAATTCAAATTCTTTTCAAATACAAAACCCTAGAGAGAAGATGACATGACTTCTTCCATTTAAATAAATGAAACGAGTTTTGAAAAGATTTGAATTTCATTTGGAAATATTCCAAACTCCCAAACTTTATGCAACTCAATGATTTTCATGAGAAGATAAAATGACTTCTTCAAATTATATGAAATATGAGTTGGAAGTTTAAAAGAATCAAATTTAAAGTCCATTTGAATTTATTTTCAATTTGGAGTTATTTGGGTTTTATTTAAATTATTTTTCCTCAAAAATAAAATATAGCGATAGTATGGCTAACCAAGCTTTTCAACCTCATTTTTCGGGCAAACAAGATGCCAGAAGAATGGAGACGGAGTATATTAGTACCAATCTTCAAGAACAAGGGGGATGTTCAGAGTTGTACTAATTACCATGGAATTAAGCTGATGAGCCATACAATGAAGCTATGGGAGAGAGTCATTGAGCACCGCTTAAGAAGAATGACAAGCGTGACCAAAAATCAGTTTGGTTTCATGCCTGGGAGGTCGACCATGGAAGCCATTTTCTTGGTACGACAACTTATGGAGAGATATAGGGAGCATAAGAAGGACTTGCATATGGTGTTCATTGACTTGGAGAAGGCCTATGATAAGATACCGCGGAATGTCATGTGGTGGGCCTTGGAGAAACACAAAGTCCCAGCAAAGTACATTACCCTCATCAAGGACATGTACAATAATGTTGTGACAAGTGTTCGAACAAGTGATGTCGACACTAATGACTTCCCGATTAAGATAGGACTGCATCAGGGGTCAGCTTTGAGCCCTTATCTTTTTGCATTGGTGATGGATGAGGTCACAAGGGGTATACAAGGAGATATCCCATGGTGTATGCTCTTTGCGGATGATGTGGTGCTAGTTGACGATAGTCGGATGGGGGTAAATAGGAAGTTAGAGTTATGGAGACAAACCTTGGAATCGAAAGGGTTTAGGCTTAGTAGAACTAAAACCGAGTACATGATGTGCGGTTTCAGTACTACTAGCTGTGAGGAGGAGGAGGTTAGCCTTGATGGCCAGGTGGTACCTCGGAAGGACACCTTTCGGTATTTGGGGTCAATGTTGCAGGAGGATGGGGGTATTGATGAAGATGTGAACCATCGAATCAAAGCCGGATGGATGAAGTGGCGCCAAGCTTCTGGCATTCTCTGTGACAAGAGAGTGCCACAAAAGCTAAAAGGC
Organism: Triticum aestivum; assembly: GCF_018294505.1. NCBI lineage: Eukaryota > Viridiplantae > Streptophyta > Magnoliopsida > Poales > Poaceae > Triticum > Triticum aestivum. The sequence continues at coordinate 244,160,220 of NC_057798.1, forward strand.
AAGTTCTACAGGACGGCGGTTCGACCCGCAATGTTGTATGGCGCGGAGTGTTGGCCGACTAAAAGGCGACATGTTCAACAGTTAGGTGTGGCGGAGATGCGTATGTTGAGATGGATGTGTGGCCACACGAGGAAGGATCGAGTCCGGAATGATGATATACGAGATAGAGTTGGGGTAGCACCAATTGAGGAGAAGCTTGTCCAACATCGTTTGAGATGGTTTGGGCATATTCAGCGCAGGCCTCCAGAAGCTCCAGTGCATAGCGGACGGCTAAAGCGTGCGGAGAATGTCAAGAGAGGGCGGGGTCGACCGATTTTGACATGGGAGGAGTCCGTTAAGAGAGACCTGAAGGATTGGAGTATCGACAAAGAGCTAGCTATGGACAGGGGTGCGTGGAAGCTTGCTATCCATGTGCCAGAGCCATGAGTTGGTTGCGAGATCTTATGGGTTTCACCTCTAGCCTACCCCAACTTGTTTGGGACTAAAGGCTTTGTTGTTGTTGTTGTTAAAAATAAAATATATGGAAAATAGGGTAAAATGATTCCCTACAGTAGAAAATTGGAGAGAAATAAATTTGAAATCATTTTGGTATTTTTAAAATGTTATTTATTGGATTTTATTGCAGCGGTAGGACTCTTTGTTTTATTTAAATTTTTGTGGATTTTAATTGACGTTAGAATAATGTTCATGTCGTAGAAAATCTTTTTCTGAAAATTTAGGTATATTATATGCCTAGGTTCTATTTTTATTTTATTTCGTTTTTGTTTATTTTCGTTGTGTAAAAAAAATCCCCGTCGCCGACTGGGCCGGCCCAGCCCCCAAGCCAGGCCACGGCCCAGCGCCTCACCGCCTCACCCATCGTCCCCGACCGGGACTCCTCCCGGAGTCCGGCGCCGCCGTGCTTGCCCCTCGCCCACGCCTCCCGAGGCCCTGGCCTTTAAAAGCTGAGGCCGGCTCTCCTCCCCCTCTCTCTCCTCGACGCCGCACGCCGCTCGCCTCCACGCGCCGAGCTGCCGCCGCCACGCCCTCGCACCACCGTCTGCCGACCGCACTCGCGCCGCCACTGCCGAGCCGCTCGCCGCCGCCGCCTGCGCTGCTGCCCGCGCCGCCACGACGCCTCCCGCCGCTGCCGCTGTTTACACCGTCATCGACGCTGCTCGCCGCCTCGCCCCGCTCGTCGGATTTCATCGCCGTTGCCGTCAAACTCGCCAGATCCACTGCCGGTTTACGACAAAAAAAACTTCTACCCTGACCGGTATAAACCACCGACCCAGATTGGTTTTTTCTAAAAACCGTTTCATTTTATTTAGCGAACGTTTTTCTGTTTAGGTAGTTTTAGTGAACGTTTCGTTCGTTAGGTTTTAATAGCAAACATTCACTATTTTAGTCTTTTCTTTTTCGATTTATTTACGTCAGGGACCTATCCATGAATATAATTATTTATAGGTTAGCCCCTGGTTTTCAAATGACCACATCTTTTTACTCGTTTATCCAAATCCAATGAAACCAATGCCCACTTCTTCGTTATGATTTCCCTCTATCCAGTAAAACAACTTAAACATATTTTTGAAAGTTTAAAATTTGAGTTTCAAACAGATTTGTATTCAAACTTCTTTTGTTCATAACTCGAGTTGTATAACTCCGATTTGAGTGATTCTTTTTGCAAATCGAAGCTCTTGACCTAAACTTTCTGATAAGGCCAAATTAAATTAATTTTGGTACTGTTAGAAATTGTTTTCTGTTGCAAGAGTTATTTGCTTGGGTTCGAAGTTTTCCGAATTGCTTTCTTCGTTCTTTCCGATCTTTTGAGTGATTGCTTATGTGTGGTTACTATTGCTTGCTTCCGATAGATTGAACGGAGTGTGATGAATAGAACTATCAGGAGTTGAGTGGGAAGGTTCTTCATCAACAGTACATGCAAGTTCAAACTTTGATCATATCCGTTTATTACCCAGTTTTTAATGCATTAGTTTTAATCCTCAAACACTGCATGGTTAGGATTTTGACAACATGTGGGTACTGGGAAGTAGTTGATGAGGTAGGAACCTATTGTCGTATATTCAAAACCCTCGGGAGTTACTACTTTATGCTCATACTGCTATGCTATGCTCGTAGACGTGGTTTGGGTGAGTGTATCCATGACATATGTGAGTATTGTTAATTAATGGTTAACATAAGGTGGCTACTTTAATACACATCTAGGTGGAATGGTAGGGGCACCCTGGAGTACCCAGTGGTTTGCCGGGGCACCTGGAGAACCCAGTGCTTGCCCAAGGGGATCCCGGAGGACCCGTGTGATCACCCTATGGAATGCCACCCAGGCTCAAAGGGATCATAAGATTATACATGCTAGACACTTTCGTGTGCAGCCACAAGCCATTATGGGCTCTGGCATAGTTGAGTAAGTTGCATGAAGCTCTTGAAGAGGAAGACTAGCAGATGTAGTGGGTTGTAGGTGGTACTGTCTACCCAGAGTAGGGAGTGAATGCTTCTGAAAGACTGTGTCTCGGTCATCCGTTTCTCAAACATCATGAAGTGCGAGAAATTCAATGGAGGAGATCGAGTCTTGTGGGGAAAAGTGTGCAAATCTCTGCAGAGTGTACAAACTAATCATGGTTAGCCGTGTCCCCGGTTATGGACATCTTGAGTATCTGGTTCTTGAATTATCATGTTGATCTCATCACGTTAGTTAAATAATTTGTTGGGTTGATGATTATTAATTTGGTATTGAGTTGGAGGAACCTTCTCAATGTTTTCAACAAACTTTGTAGTTAAATAAAATATATTCCTTTGTTGTAGGGAAAACTGGCTTTATGCAAAAATAAACTTAGAGCTCTCCACCAGACAAATATGCATGTAGTGATAGCTATTATTCATCATTTATCCTATGATGTGAATTTGGCAGTACATTCAATGTACTGACCTACATGGCTGCAACGTCTCATGTTGTAGGATTTCTTACGACGAGTAAGTGATACGTTAGGGTTATGATTTCTACACTCAACCTTGCCATTGGTGTTGATGGGAATCCACAACCTTGTTGTTTCTTCCGCTTTATGGATTGAGGTAATAGTATTTACGTTACTTTATACATGTGATTTACCTCTGTTATAAGTCCTCGAGTACTGTGTGTGTCAGCATACCGATCCAGGGATGACACTTAAGCACAGAGACTTGACCGTCTGAGGTCGGGTCACTACACATGATGCTTGCTATCCTTATGGCCGTGAAGCCAATATTTATGGAGATGAATTTGCTATAGTTCCTTATGTTAAACATGAGATTGTTGCTATTGCACCCATACTTGATAGTTCCTTGAATCAAAAGCATGATTGCAATGATGTTATTATAAATTCTATTAATGTTAATTATGCTAAAAATATGTAAAACCCTAAGCTTGGGGATGCTAGTTTTGCTCTGTCCACTACTTGTTGCAATGATCATGATTTGGGTGATTCTTCTTATGATCTTGAAAATTTATTTAAGCCCCAGGATGAATATGAGATTGATAATAGTGTTTGCAATATTATTGAAAGTGGGTTTGGAAGATTGTCAAATTTAGATCCCACATATTTGGAGAATGTTCAATCTTATGAAATTTTTGATAAAAGCGGGTTTGGAGAGGTCATGACTTTACTTAATGTTAATCCCACTATTTTGGAAGAGTGTCAACTTCGCATGCATGAGGATCGTGTTGAGAATATGTTATGTGATAGCTATATTGTTGAATTCACTTATGATCCTACATGTAATTATTATGAGAGAGGAAAATATGGTTGTAGAAATTTTCATGTTACTAAATTACCTCTCTTCATGTTGAGATTGCTATCATCTCTTTCTTCTTCCTTGCATATGCTAGTTTTTGCTAGTCTTGATAATTTGTTTGCTTATAAAATGCCTATGCATAGGAAGTATGCTAGACTTAGATGTGCTTGTCACATGTTTGATGATGCTCTCTTTGTGCTTCAATTCTTCTCTTTTATGTGAGCGCCATTGAAATCTCAATGCCTAGCTAAGGGCATTAAACAATAGCGCTTGTTGGGAGGCAACCCAATTTTATTTTTTGTTTTTGCCTTTTGCTCCCGTTTTGCTTTGAATAATTCATCTAGCCTATGGTTAGATGTGGCTTTGTGTTTTAACTAGTGTTTGTGCCAAGTAAGACCTTTGGGATGGCTTACGGTGATAGTTGATTTGATCTTGCTGAAAAATAGAAACTTTTGCACCTAGAAAAATAATTTTCATAATTCACAGATGCGTGCTTTTGATCTGAATATTTTACACAAGATTGGTGCACAAATTTCCCAGGTTGTACTAATTTTTCAGAATTTTTGGAGTTACAGAAGTATTCAAAGTATCAAAATACTATGGCTAAAGGAAGCTATCCCTACAAAATCATATAGTCTGGCTATGCTCCATCTTCATCACACAAAGTATTCAAATCATGCACAACCCGGTTTCAGCCAAGCAATTGTTTCATACTTTATTATTTTCAACCATTTTCATCTTTCACGCAATACATGAGCGTGAGCCATGGACATAGCACTATAGGTGGAATAGAATATGGTGGTTGTGGAGAAGACAAAAAAGAAGGAGATAGTCTCACATCAACTAGGCATATCAACGGGCTATGGAGATGCCCATCAATAGATATCAATGTGAATGAGTAGGGATTGCCATGCAACAGATGCACTAGAGCTATAAGTTTATGAAAGCTCAAAAAAAGAAACTAAGTGGGTGTGCATCCAACTTGCTTCCTCATGAAGACTTAGGGCATTTGAGGAAGCCCATCATTGGAATATACAAGCCAAGTTCTATAATGAAAAATTCCCACTAGTATATGAAAGTGACAAAATAGGAGACTCTCTATCATGAAGATCATGGTTCTACTTTGAAGCACAAGTGTGGAAATAGGATAGTAACATTGCCCCTTCTCTTTTTTCTCTCATTTTTTGAATGGCTTCTTTGGCCTCTCTTTTTTGTTTGGCTTCTTTAGCCTCCTTTTTTTATTTCCTCACATGGGACAATGCTCTAATAATGAAGATCATCACACTTTTATTTACTTACAACTCAAAAATTACAACTCGATACTAGAACAAAATATGACTCTATATGAATGCCTCCGACAGTGTACCGGGATGTGCAATGACTCAAGAGTGACATGTACGAAAGAATTATGAATGGTGGCTTTGCCACAAATACTATGTCAACTACATGATCATGCAAAGCAATATGACAATGATGAAGCGTGTCATAATAAACGGAATGGTGGAAAGTTGCATGGCAATATATCTCGGAATGGCTATGTAAATGCCATAATTAGTAGGTATGGTGGCTGTTTTGAGGAAGGTATATGGTGGGTGTATGGCACCTACAAAAGTTGGTAGGTACTAGAGATGATAGCAATGGTGGAAGGGTGAGAGTGCGTATAATCCATGGACTCAACATTAGTCATAAAGAACTCACGTACTTATTGCAAAAATCTATTAGTCATCAAAACAAAGTACTACGTGCATGCTCCTAGGGGAAGGGTTGGTAGGAGTTAACCATCGTGTGATCCCGACCTCCACACAACGGATGACAATCAATAAATAAATCATGCTCCGACTTTGTTGCATAACGGTTCACCATACGTGCATGCTACGGGAATCACAAACTTTAACACAAATATTCTTACCAATCCAGAATTATTCACTAGCATGACTCTAATATCACCATCCTTATATCTCAAAACAATCATAAGGAATCAAACTTCTCATACTATTCAATGCACTTTATATGAAAGTTTTTATTACATCCCTCATAGATGCCTATCATATTAGGACTAAATTCATAACCTAAGAAAATTACCATGTTGTTTAGAGACACTGTCAAAATAATATAAGTGAAGCATGAGAGTTCAATAATTTATGTAAGATAAAGCCACTGTCGTACTCTAAAAAGATATAAGTGAAGCACTAGAGCAAAATTGCCTAGCTCAAAAGATATAAGTGAAGCACATAGAGTATTCTAATAAAGCACGATTCATGCGTGTCCCTCTCAAAAGGTGTGTACATCAAGTATTATTGTGGCAAACTAAAAAGAAAAGACTCATGTCATACAAGAAGCTCCAAGCAAAACACATATCATGTGGTGAATAAAAATATAGCCTCAAGTAAAGTTACCGATAGACGAAGAGAAAAGAGGGGATGCCTTCTGGGGCATCCCCAAGCTTAGTCTCTTGGTTGTCCTTGAATATTACCATGGGGTGCCTTGGGAATTCCCAAACTTAGGCTCTTGCCAGTCCTTATTCCATAGGCCACCAAATCTTCACCCAAAACTTAAAAACTTCACAACACAAAACTCAACAGAAGAGATCCGTTAGTATAAGAAAGCAAATCATCACTTTATGGTACTGTTGTGAACTCATTCTTTATTTAAATTAGTGTAATATCTACTGTATTCCAACTTCTACATGGTTCATACCCCCCGATACTACCCATAGATTCATCAAAATAAGCAAACAACACAAAGAAAACAGATTCTGTCAAAAACAGAACAGTCTATAGTAATAAGAGAACCTCGAATACTTATGTAACTCAAAAAATTCTGAAAAATTATGAAAACCTGGGAAAATTTGTATATCAATCTGGTGTGCAAAATTAAGATCAAAATCATGATTCTGTGAATTATTAAAATTATTTTGCTGGGTGTAAAAGTTTCTATTTTTCAGCAAGATCAAATCAACTAGCACTGTAAGCCATCCCAAAGGTATTGGAACAAGCCAAAAACACTAACTAAAACACAAAAACACATCTACCCAGAGGCTAGATGAATTATTTATTGAAAACATAACCAAAAAAGCAAAAATAAAAATAAAATTGGGTTGCCTCCCAACAAGCGCTATTGTTTAACGCCCTTAGCTAGGCATAAAACATTGATCTAGGTATTGTCATCTTTGGTATGCAACCATAAGTAGCTCTCATAATAGATTCATATGTCAACTTAATATTCTTTGCAGGAAAGTATTCCATGACCTTCCTTAATGGAAATTGTAATCTAATGTTTCCTTCTTTCATATCAATAATTGCACCAATCATTCTAAGGAAAGGTCTACCAAGAATAATAGGACATGTAGGATTGCAATCTATATCAAGAACAATGAAATCTACGGGCACATAATTCCTATTTGCAACAATAATAACATCATTAATACTTCCCATAGGTTTCTTACTAGTGGAATCAGCAATATGAAAATTTAAAGAACAATCATCAAATTCACGGAAACCTAACACATCACATAAAGTTTTTGGAATTGTGGAAACGCTAGCACCTAAATCACACAAAGTATGGCACTCATAATATTAAATCTTATAATAATTTCCCACTCATCATAAAGTATTTTAGGGATAGAAACTTCCAATTCAAGCTTTTCTTCAAAAGATTTCAGCATAGCATCAACAATATGTTTAGTAAAAGCTTTATTTTGATTATAAGCATGAAGAGAATTCAACATGGATTGCAACAAGGAAATACAATCTATTAAAGAACAATTATCATAATTAAATTCCTTGAAATCCAAAAGAGTGGGTTCATTGCTACTTAAAGTCTTGACCTCTCCAATCCCACTTTTACCAATTTTTGCATCTAGATCTATAAACTCTGAATCATTGGGACACCTTTTAACTAAAGTTGAATCATCTCCAGTACCATATTTATCAAGATTTATATTAAAAAAGACAGATTCAATAGGAGTCACATCAATCACTTTAAGATCTTCATCATTATTTTCAAAAAAACTAGAAGAACAAGCTTTTACAAACTAATCTCGTTTAGCACGCATCTTAGCGGTTCTTTCTTTACACTCATCAATGGAAATTCTCATAGCTTTTAGAGACGACTCATTAACATCATGCTTGGTTGGAACAGATCTAATTTTCAAAGAATCAATCTCAAGAGAAATTCTATCCATGTTCCTAGCCAAATCATTAATCTTAAGCAACTTTTCTTCAACCAAAGCATTGAAAATGTTTTGCGAAATCTAAATTCTTTAACACTATTCTCAATATCAGCAGACATCTTATTACAATATCCATAAGAATTATTGTATTAATTACCATAATTATTAGAGGAATTACTAGGAAACGACCTAGGATTAAAATTGCCTCTATATGCGTTATTACCAAAATTGTTCCTACCAACAAAATTCACATCCACAGACTCATTATTATTCTCAATCAAAGTACACAAAGGCATATCATTAGGATCAATAGGAGCACTCTTACTAGCAAATAATTTCATAAGCTCATCCATCTTTCCACTCAAAACATTAATTTCTTCAATCGCATGCATTTTTTTACTAGTATAAGATCTTTCGATGTGCCATTGAGAATAATTAACCATAATATTATCTAGGAGTTTAGTAGCTTCTCCTAAAGTAATTTCCATCAAAGTACCCTCTGACGGCCGAATCAAAAAGATTTCTAGAAGCAAATTTTATTCCGGCATAATTTTTTTGTATGATCATCCACAAGTTTAAACCATGAGTAGGGCCATTTCGTATCATCAATTTCATCCTCTCCCAAGATTGTGCAACATGTTCATGATCAAGTTGCCAAAAATTCATAATATCGTTCCTAAGGGAGATGATCTTAGTGGGAGGAAAATAATTGGAAATAAAAGCATCTTTACACTTATTCCATGAATCAATACTATTTTTAGGCAAAGATGAAAACCAAGTTTTAGCACGATCTCTAAGTGAAAACAGAAATAGCTTCAATTTAACAATATCATTATCCACATCTTTCTTATTTTGCATATCACATAACTCAACGAAACTATTTAGATGGGATGCGACATCTTCACTAGGAAGGCCGGAAAATTGATCTTTCTTAACAAGATTCAGCAAAGCGGCATTAATTTCATAAGATTCTGCACTAGTGGCGGGACGAGCAATCGGAGTACTAATAAAATCATTATTCTTAGTATTGGAAAAGTCACACAATTTAGTATTCTCTTGAGCCATTGTGACAAAGCAAGCAATCTAACACACCAGCAAACAAAAAGCAACCGAAAAGACGAACGGAAGAAGGGCGAGAAAAGGCAAATCTTTTTGAAAATCATTTTAGAAGTGGGGGAGAGGAAAACAGAGGCAAATGGCGAATAATGTAATGCAAGAGATGAGAGTTTTATGATGGGTACTTGGTAGGCTTGATGTAGATCTTGACTTGGCGTAGATCTCCCCGGCAACGGCGCCAGAAATTCTTCCTACTACTTCTTGAGCTTGCGTTGGTTTTTCCCTTGAAGAGGAAAGGGTGATATAGCATAGCAGAGATAAGTATTTCCCTCAGTTAAGAACCAAGGTATCAATCCATTAGGAGAAGAACGCGCAAATCACCAATACCTGCACAAATAATCAAGCATTTGCACCCCACGTGATAAAGGGGTTGTCAATCCCTTCACGGTCACTTGCAAAAGTGAGATCTGATAGAGATAGATAAATAGAACTAAACAAAAGATAAAATATTTTTGGGTTTTTTGGTTTATAGATATGAAAATAAAAGAGTGCAAAATAGTAGATCGGAAACTAATATGATGGAAAATAGACCCGGGGCCGTAGGTTCACTAGAGGCTTCTCTCATGAAGGCAAATAATACGGTGGGTGAACAAATTATTGTCGAGAAATTGATAGAAAAGCGCAAAGTTATGACGATATCCAAGGCAATGATTATGCAATATAGGCATCACGTCCGTGTCAAGTAGACTGAAATGATTCTGCGTCTACTACTATTACTCCACACATCGACCGACTCCTGCTTGCATCTAGAGTATTAAGTTCATAAGAGCAGAGTAACGCATTAAGTATGATGACATGATGTAGAGGAATTATCTCAAGCAATATGATGAAAACCCCATCTTTTTATCCTCGATGGCAACAATGCAATACGTGTCTCGCTACCCCTACTTTGTCACTGAGTGAAATCACGGAAGATTGAATCCAAAGCTAAGCACCTCTCCCATTACAAGAAATATCAATCTAGTTGGCCAAACCAAACCGATAATTCGAAGAGAAATACAAAGATACCAAATCATGCATATAAAATTCAGTGGAGATTCAAATAATATTCATAGATAAGCTAATCATAAATCCAAAATTCATCGGATCTCGACAAACACACCGCAAAAGAGTATTACATCGGATAGATCTCCAAGAACATCGAGGAGAACATGGTACTGAGAATCAAAGAGAGAGAATAAGCCATCTAGCTACTACCTGTGGACCCGTAGGTCTGAGGTAAACTACTCACGCTTCATCAGAAGGGCAATAGAGTTGATGTAGATGCCCTCCGTGATCGAATCCCCCTCCGACAGGAAGCCGGAAAAGGCCCAAAGATGGGATCTCATGGGAACAGAAGGTTGCAGTGGTGGAAAAGTGTTTTCGTGGATGCCTCTGAGGGTTTTGGAATATATGTGAATATATAGGAGGAAGATCTTGGTCAGGGGGTCACCGAGGGGCCCACAAGTAGGGGGCGCGCCCTCCACCCTTGCCGCCGCCTCGTGGCTCTTCTGACTTGAACTCCAAGTATCTGATACGTATCCGTCGTATCTATAAATTTTTATTGTTCCATGCCAATATTATTCAACTTTCATATACTTTTGGCAACTTTTTATACTATTTTTTGTGACTAACATATTGATCCAGTGCCTAGTGCCAGTTCCTGTCTGTTGCATGTTTTATGTTTCGCAGAAACCCAATATCAAACGGAGTCCAAACGGGATAAAAATGGACGGAGAAATATTTTGGAATATTTGTGATTTTTGGGAGGAAGAATCAACGCGAAACGGTGCCCGAGGTGGCCACGAGAGTGGCCCACGCCACCACTACAGGTGGGCACGCCCTACCCTCTCGTGGGCCACCCGTAAGGCAGTTGATGCCCTTCTTTGGCCGCAAGAAAGCTAATTTTTGGAAAACAATCTAGGCGAAGGTTTGAATCCAATCGGAGTTACGGATCTCCAGATATAAAGGAAACGGTGCGAGGGCAGAATTCCAGAACGCAGAAACAGAGAGATTGATCCAATCTCGGAGGGGCTCTCACCCCTCCCTAGCCATGGGAGCCAAGGACCATAGGGGAAACCCTTCTCCCATCTAGGGAAAAGGTCAAGGAAGAAGAAGAAGAAGGGGGGCTCTCTCCCCCTTGCTTCCGGTGGCGCCGGAATGCCGCCGGGGGCCATCATCATCACCGCGATCTTCACCAACACCGCCGTCATCTTCACCAACATCTCCATCACCTTCCCCCATCTATATCCTACGATACAATCTCCCGCAACCCGCTATACCCTCTACTTGAACATGGTGCTTTATGCTTCATATTATTTTCAATGATGTATTGCCATCCTATGATGTCTGAGTAGATTTTCATTGTCCTATCGGTGATTGATGAATTGCTATGATTGGTTTGAGTTGCATGTTTTATTATTGGTGTTGTCCTATTGTGCCCTTCATGTCGCGCAAGCGTGAGGGATTCCCGCTGTAGGGTTTGCAAAATGTTTATGATTTGCTTATGGTGGGTGGCGTGAGTGACAGAAGCACAGACGCGAGTAAGTAGGTTGTTTGCGTATGGGATAAAGGGGACTTGATACTTTAATGCTCTGGTTGGGTTTTACCTTAATGAATCTTTAGTATTTGCGGATGCTTGCTAGAGTTCCAATCATAAGTGCATATGATCCAAGTACAGAAAGTATGTTAGCTTATGCCTCTCCCTCAAATAGAATTGCAATAGTGATTACCGGTCTAGTAACGTAGTCAATTTCTTAGGGACAATTTCACAACTCCTACCACCACTTTTCCACACTCGCTATATTTACTTTATTGCTTCTTTATATGAACAACCCCTACTTTTTATTTACGCGTTCTTTATTATCTTGCAAACCTATCCAACAACACCTACAAAGTACTTCTAGTTTCATACTTGTTCTAGGTAAAGCGAACGTCAAGCGTGCGTAGAGTCATATCAGTGGCCGATAGGACTTGGGAGAGTACTTGTTCTACCTTTAGCTCCTCATTGGGTTCGCACTCTTACTTATCGAAAGAGGCTACAACTATCTCGTATACTTGCGGGTTATCAAGGCCTTTTTCTGGTGCCGTTGCCGGGGAGTCATAGCGTGGGGTGAATATTCTCGTGTGTGCTTGTTTGCTTTATCACTAAGTAATTTTTATTTGCTATTCTAAGTTGTTCTCTATCTTTAGTTATGGATATGGAACACGAAATACCAAAAAAATTAGGTGTACTTGCTACTCATCGAGATGGGGAACCTCCTAAAACCCTCGATGCTTGTTATGTTCAAGATATTATGTACTACTTTGATAATCCTGAGAAAACCCCATTCAATTATGTTATGGTAGTAACGTTGGATCAACGTGAATAATTTAGGGATTATCGCTTGACACAAAAAGGGAAACTATTATGGGATCAAATTCAAATGTTGAAGTGGTATGCTAGGCAACTATGCTTGAGATATGATATTACTTGTTGCTCTAGTATGAAGGCTCCACACCTTCCCTTTTCATGCAAATTTAATGATAATGAAACCTTAGCTTCTTATGCTAATGGTATATATGATTACTATGATGTTGAACGAATTGAAGAATTTGTTGCTTTTAAGGCTGCTTATGAAATTGAATCTTTGTTTGAAAAGTATGAAGCTTTAGATGATGATGTTTATAGGCCTGAAAATCTTGCTATACTTAGATATTGCTATGAAAATTATGAATACAATTACAATATTAATGCATTTATTGAGAAAGTCTCCGCTGTCCAAGAAGAGATTAATATTTTGCAGGAAGCTATGGAAGAAGAAATTGATGAAACTATGAGCTCATTGGATGAAAAAGATGATGAGGAGAGTGAAGAACAAAAGGAGGAAGAGCGGATTGATCACCCGTGCCCACCTTCTAATGAGAGTAACTCTTCAACTCATACATTGTTTAATTCCCCTTCGTGCTTACCGAAGTATGATTGCTATGATGATTGTTATGATCTCGTTGATTCTCTTGAAATATCCCTTTTTTATGATGCTTGCTATGCTTGTGGCCAAGATGCCAATATGAATTATGCTTATGGAGATGAACTTGCTATAGTTCCTTATGTTAAACATGAAATTGTTGCTATTGCACCCACGCATGATAGTCCTATTATCTTTTTGAATTCTCCCAACTACACTATATCGGAGAAGTTTGTGCTTATTAAGGATTATATTGATGGGTTGCCTTTTACCATTGCACATGATGATTTAGATAGATATAATATGCATGTGCTTGCTGCTCCTACTTGCAATTATTATGAGAGAGGAACTACATCTCCGCCTCTTTATGTTTCCAACACAATAGAATTGCAAGAAACTGCTTATACTATGCATTGGCCTTTACTTGGTGTGCATGAATTGTTCTTTTATGACATGCCGATGCATAGGAAGAGAGTTAGACTTCGTTGTTGCATGATATATGTTACTTTGTGCTCACTACTAAATTACAAATCATTGTTAATTAAAATTGACTTTGATATACCTTGGGATCCGGGTGGATTCATTACTTGAGCACTATATGCCTAGCTTAATGACTTTAAAGAAAGCACTACCAGGGAGACAACCCGGAAGTTATAGAGAGTCATTTATTTCTGTTGAGTGCTTTTATATAGTTTAAAAACAAAAAAATAAAGAGGGGAACCCAAAAACTATTCAAAAAGGAAAGTGAAAGTAAGAGAGACAAGCATTGTTGAAGTGGGAGAGCGCCTTGAACTTTGTTCATGTTCACGGAAACTTTGTGAATATTAATTACAGAAACTTTTCATCAAAAATAATTATCCCCTTGTACAATTCCATTGTATTATAAAAATAATGTGCCAAGGTTTGCCTTTAGGATGTTTAGAATGCTTGTTGGTTTGTACGGTGTAGGACAGAAACTTTGGCTGTAGTGCGCGATTTTACATTTTTAACTGGAACGTCAATTGGTTCTGATTCCTCTTGCACTGTCTTGATATACAACTTTTTTAGTTTTCCTAATTTTGGTAGAATTTTTGGGGTACCAGAAGTATGGTGAATGTTCAGATTGCTACAGACTGTTCTGTTTTTGACAGATTCTATTTTTGATGCATAGTTTACTTGTTTTGATGAAACTATCAATTTATATTAGTGGATTAAGCCATGGAAAATCTATATTACAGTAGACACAATGCAAAAACAAAATATGAATTGGTTTGCTACAGTACTTAGAGTAGTGATTTGCTTTATTATACTAACGGATCTTACCGAGTTTTCTGTTGAAGTTTTGTGTGGATGAAGTGTCTAATCGAGGAGGTCTTGATATGAGGAAAAGGAAGAGAGGCAAGAGCTCAAGCTTGGGGATGCCTGAGGCACCCCAAGTAAATATTCAAGGAGACTCAAGCATCTAAGCTTGGGGATTTCTCGGAAGGCATCCCCTCTTTCTTCAACAAGTATCGGTATGTTTTCGAATTCGTTTCGTTCATGTGATATGTGCAAGTCTTGGAGCGTCTTTTGCATTTAGTTTTCACTTTTCTTTTATGCACCATGCTGGTATGATATAGTCCTTGGTTGATTTATAGAATTCTCATTGCACTTTACTTAAATCTTTTGAGTATGGCTTTATAGAATGCTTCATGTGCTTCACTTATATCATTTGAAGTTTGGATTGCCTGTTTCTCTTCACGTAGAAAACTGCCATTTGTAGAATGCTCTTTTGCTTCACTTATAATTGTTAGAGCGTGGGCGTATCTTTTGTAGAAAGAATTAAACTCTCTTGCTTCACTTATATCTATTTAGAGAGATGACAAGAATTGGTCAATCACATGGTTAGTCATAAAATCCTACATAAATTTGTAGATCGATGAATATGATATGTTTGATTCCTTGCAATAGTTTTGCGATATAAACATGGTGATATTAGAGTCATGCTAGTGGGTGGTTGTGGATTGTAGAGACACTTGTGTTGAGGTTTGCAAGTCCCGTAGCATGCATGTATGGTAACCGTTGTGTGACAAATTTGAAGCATGGGGTGTTTTTTTGATTGTCTTCCTTATGAGTGGCGGTCGGGGACGAGCGATGGTCTTTTCCTACCAATCTAACCCCCTAGGGGCATGCGTAGTAGTACTTTTCTTAGAGGGCTAATAAACTTTTGCAATAAGTATATGAGTTCTTTATGACTAATGTGAGTCCATGGATTATACGCACTTTTACCTTTCCATCATTGCTAGCCTCTTTGGTACCATGCATTGCCCTTTCTCACCTCGAGAGTTGGTGCAAACTTTGCCGGTGCATCCAAACCCCGTGATACGATATGCTCTATCACACATAAGCCTCCTTATATCTTCGTCAAAACAGCCACCATACCTACCTATCATGGCATTTCCATAGCCATTTCGAGATATATTGCCATGCAACTTCCATCATCATCATATACATGACTTGAGCATTCATTGTCATATTGCTTTGCATGATCGTAAGATAGCTAGCATGATGTTTTCATGGCTTGTCCATTTTTTATGTCATTGCTACGCTAGATCATTACACATCCCGGTACACCGCCGGAAGCATTCATATAGAGTCATATCTTTGTTCTAGTATCGAGTTTTAATGTTGAGTTGTAAGTATATAAAAGTGTGATGATCATCATTATAGAGCATTGCCCCATGAAAAAAAGAAAAAAAAAGAAGAAAAAAAGGAAAGGCCAAAGAATCCTAAATAAAAAAAGGGGGCCAAAGAAGCCCACCCAAAAATAAAAAGGAAAAAAAGAAAAAAAGAGAAAAAATAAAAGGGGCAATGTTACTATCCTTTTTCCACACTTGTGCTTCAGAGTAGCACCATGTTCTTCATATAGAGAGTCTCCTATGTTATCACTCTCATATACTAGTGGGAATTTTCATTATAGAACTTGGCTTGTATATTCTAACGATGGGCTTCCTCAAATGCCCTAGGTCTTCATGAGCAAGCAAGTTGGATGCACACCCACTTAGTTTCTTTTGTTGAGCTTTCATACACTTATAGCTCTTAGTGCATCCGTTGCATGACAATCCCTACTCCTCACATGGACATCAATTGATTGGCATCTCCATAGCCCGTTGATTAGCCGCGTCGATGTGAGACTTTCTCCTTTTTGTCTTCTCCACATAACCTCCATCATTATATTCTATTCCACCTATAGTGCTATATCCATGGCTTGCGCTCATGTATTACATGAGGGTTAAAAAAAAGCTGAAGCGCGTTAAAAAGTATGAACCAATTGCTCGGCATGTCATCGGGGTTGTGCATGATGGGGGCATTTTGTGTGACGAAAATGAAGCATGACCAAACTATATGATTTTGTAGGGATAAGCTTGCTTTGGCCTTATTGTTTTGAAAAGACATGATTCCTTTATTGGTACGATCGAAGTATTATTGTTTTTATGTCAAATGATAAACTATTGCTTTGAATCACTCGTGTCTTAATATTCATGCCATGATTAGACTTATGATCAAGATTATGCTAGGTAGCATTCCACATCAATTTTTTTTTATTTACCTACTCGAGGACGAGCAGGAATTAAGCTTGGGGATGTTGATACGTCTCCGTCGAATCTATAATTTTTGATTGTTCCATGCCAATATTATTCAACTTTCATATACTTTTGGCAACTTTTCATACTATTTTTTGGGACTAACATATTGATCCAGTGCCTAGTGCCAGTTCCTGTTTGTTGCATGTTTTATGTTTCGCAGGAACCTAATATCAAACGGAGTCCAAACGGGATAAAAACGGATGGAGAATTATTTTGGAATATTTGTGATTTTTGGGAGGAAGAATCAACGCGAAACGGTGCCCGAGGTGGCCACGAGAGTGGCCCACACCACCACTCCAGGTGGGCGCGCCCTACCCTCTCATGGGCCACCTATAAGGTGGTTGATGCCCTTCTTTGGCCGCAAGAAAGCTAATTTTTGGAAAACGATCTGGGCGAAGGTTTCAATCCAATCGAAGTTACGGATCTCCAGATATAAAGGAAACGGTGCGAGGGCAGAATTCCAGAACGCAGAAACAGAGAGATAGATCTAATCTCGAAGGGGCTCTCGCCCCTCCCAAGCCATGGGAGCCAAGGACCAGAGGGGAAACCCTTCTCCCATCTAGGGAGAAGGTCAAGGAAGAAGAAGAAGGGGGAGGGCTCTCTCCCCCTTGCTTCCGGTGGCGCCGGAATGCCGCCGGGGGCCATCATCATCACCACGATTTTCACCAACACCGCCGTCATCTTCACCAACATCTCCATCACCTTCCCCCATCTATATCCAGTGGTCCACTCTCCCGCAACCCGCTGTACCCTCTACTTGAACATGCTGCTTTATGCTTCATATTATTTTTCAATGATGTGTTGCCATCCTATGATGTCTGAGTAGAATTTTGTTGTCCTATCGGTGATTGATGAATTGCTATGATTGGTTTGAGTTGCATGTTTTATTATTGGTGCTGTCCTATTGTTCCCTCCGTGTCGCGCAAGCGTGAGGGATTCCCGCTGTAGGGTTTGCAATATGTTTATGATTTGCTTATGGTGGTTGGCTTGAGTGATAGAAGCACATACCCGAGTAAGTAGGTTGTTTGCGTATGGGATAAAGGGGACTTGATACTTTAATGCTAAGGTTGGGTTTTACCTTAATGAATCTTTAGTATTTGAGGATGCTTGCTAGAGATCCAATCATAAGTGCATATGATCCAAGTAGAGAAAGTACGTTAGCTTATGCCTCTCCCTCAAATAGAATTGCAATAGTGATTACCGGTCTAGTAACATAGTCAATTGCTTATGGAAAATTTCACAACTCCTACCACCACTTTTCCACACTCGCTATATTTACTTTATTGCTTCTTTATCTAAACAGCCCCTACTTTTTATTTACGCATTCTTTATTATCTTGTAAACCTATCCAACAACACCTACAAAGTACTTCTAGTTTCATACTTGTTCTAGGTAAAGCGAACGTCAAGCGTGCGTAGAGTCATATCAGTGGCCGATAGGACTTGAGAGAGTACTTGTTCTACCTTTACCTCCTCGTTGGGTTCGACACTCTTATTTATCGAAAGAGGCTACAACTATCCCGTATACTTGCGGGTTATCAGTCTCCTAGGTTTCTTCTGGTCCAAGAAAAATCATCGTAAAGTTTTATTCCGTTTGGACTCCATTTAATATTCCTTTTCTACGAAAATCAAAACCAAGCAAAAAAAATAGAAACTGGCACTGGGCTCTAGGTTAATAGATTAGTCCCCAAAATAATATGAAATAGCATATCAATGCATATAAAACATCCAAAACAGATAATATAATAGCATGGAACAATCAAAAATTATAGATACGTTGGAGACGTATCACGGTGCCTTGTCAACACTGACTTCTTCCCGTGCATGCATGCCCGGTGCTGGCAACACCGACGTGTGCCTTGGTACACGACATATCCCCGGGCTTGGCAAACTCGGTGTGGTGCCTCATCAACAGCATCTTCTTCTTGGCGTACCACTACGCCGCTGACTACATGGCGCTTCCTTGCACTCATGGCTCCATGATGACTACCTCGACACCGGCCACCTCGACTCGACATCGACCACAGTGTCCCTGATTGCTTGTATCTGCATCGATATTTCCCCAAAGAGGAAGGAGTGATGCAGTACAACCACGGTAGGTATTTCCCTTAGTTATGAAACCAAGGTTATCAAACTAGTAGGAGAACCAAACAACACTATGTAAACAATACCTGCACACAAAGAACAAAACCTCGCAACCCAACACGTAAGAGGGGTTGTCAATCCCTCCTCGGTAAAAAGATAGATTAAATAGTATGAGTTTGGATAGATAGATCGCACAATAACACAAAATAAAAGATGCAAATGAAAATTGTAGTAAGGTATTTTTGGGTTTTTTGATTAATATATCTGAAAACAAAATCGAATAAAAAGTATATCGGAAAGCGATATGATAAAAGATAGAATGAGGGGCCATAGATTACACTAGTGGCCTCTCTCGAGAAAATAGCATACGGTGGGTAAACAAATTACTGTTGGGCAATTGATAGAAGATCAAATAATCATGACTATATCGGCAATGATCATTATATAGGCATCACATCCAAGATTAGTAGACCAAAACGATTCTACATCTACTACTATTACTCCACACATTGATCGCTATCCAACATGCATCTAGTGTATTAAGTTCATGGGGAAACGGAGTAATGCAACAAGAATAGTGACATGATGTAGACAAGATCTATTCATGTAGGAATAGACCCCATCTTGTTATCCTTTATAGCAACGATACATGCGTGCCTTGTTGCCCCTTCTGTCACTGGGAAACAACACCGCAAGATCGAACCCATCACAAAGCAACTCTTCCCATGGCAAGAAAAATCGATCTAGTTGGCCTAACTAAACCGAAGATTCAAAGAAGAAATATGAGGCTATAAGTAATCATGCATATAAGAGATCAAAAGAAGAGTCAAATAATATTCATGGATAGAAAATGATCATAAACTCGATCTTCATCGGATCCCAACAAACAAACCGCAAAAGTCATTACATCAAATAGATCTCCAAGAGACCATTGTATTTAGAATCAAGATAGAGAGAGAAAGCCATCTAGCTACTATCTACGGACCCGCAGGTCTATGGTGGACTACCCACACATCATCGGAGAGGCACCAATGAGGATGATGAACCCCTCTGTGATGGTGTAGATTGGACCTCGTGGTTTTGGAACTTGTGGCGGCTGGAATTGTGTTTCATCTCCTCCCCTAGAGTTTCTGGAATTTCTGAGGATTTACAGCGCGAAGAGGCGGTGGAGGAGGTCCCAATGGGCCCCACAACCCCCTGGACGCGCCCTAGTGGGTTGTGGTCCCCACGGGCCTCCCTCAGGTGCTTTCTTGGTCCCAAAGGTGTCTTCTGGTCCAAAAAAATCTTCAAAAAGTTTCACTCCGTTTGGACTCCATTTGATATGGATATTCTGCGAAGTAAAAAAAACAAGCAAAAACAACAACTGGCACTGGGCACTATGTCAATAGGTTAGTCCCAAAAAATGATATAAAGTTGCTATAAAATTATTGGAAAACATCCAAGAATGATAATATAACAGCATGGAACAATCAAAAATTATATACGTTGGAGACGTATCAGTCCCTCGCATGGCTACACCGCCCTACACTCTCGGCTAGCTTGACATTAGCACAAAGGGAAACCACCTTGCTTTATCAAACTCATCGTTTTTCACTCCAGCCACAAACATTTGCGATGCATCGACCATTATGACTATGGGGAGATGTCCCTCGGCTTAAACCCTTCGGATTCTTCTCCAGTCCCATCATTTGCGTCGCTACCGTTGTGACTGTGGGGCCTGTTGAGTACCGTGATTGTTTAGGAAATATAGGACAGACTCAGATTTGTTCTTGTTGGGAAACATAGTAGAAAAAAAAATTGCACCTATGATCACCCAAGATCAATATGAAGATGCATAACAGGTTGGGGTCATGATCGTTACCGTCACCGAGTTGCAGGGGAAGAAGAACGTGTCAGTGTAGATCGTACTTGGAGTCTCTCGAACCGTTGATGAATGATCCCTCGTACCGCACATGAACTGAAAACCGAAAGCACGACCTCTCTACTTGGTTGCAAACATGCAGTCTTCACGATCCGGCAGCGCTTCACTGTCCAAAGCTAATCATCATCGGAGAATTAGAGGGAGGAGATTAGAACCACACTGGGATTTGATACTTCTCCAATGTATCTATAATTTATGAAGTATTCATGCCATGTTTACAATAGTTTTATATGATTTTGGTATGATTTGCTTAGAATTAACCCGAGCTGACGCTGTTTTCAGCAGAACTACCATGGTGTTGTTTTTGTGCAGAAATAAAAGTTCTCGGAATGTGCTGAAAATCAACGAAGATTTTTTGTGGAAAATATAAAAAATACTGGAACAAAAAATCTACTAGAGGGGAGTCCCGTGGGCCCCACGAGGGTGGGGGGTGCGCCCCTGTGCCTCGTGGACTACCCGTGGGGCCCCCATGACTTGTTCTCGACGCCAACCTCTTCTATAAATGCCCAAACCTCTAGAAAATAACCTAGATCAGAAGTTCTGCTGCCACAAGCCTTTGTAGCCACGAGAAATCAATCTAGGCCCTCTTTGGCACCCTTCCAAAGGGTGCCATCATCACTGGAGGCCATGGGGGAGGATCTCGAAGGGGCCATCATCGCCATGAAGGCCAAGGACCAGAGGGGGAACATCTCCTCAACCAGGGGAGGCCATGGAGGAGGAAGCACAAGGGGGAGAACCTCTTCTCCTCTCTCTCGGTGGCACCAGAGTGCCATCGGGGGGGGGGACCATCGCCGCGATGATCGTCTTCATCAAGATCACCATCCTCATCTCTTTTATGCGGTCCAGTCTCCCGCACCCCGCTGTAATCCCTACTTGAACATGGTGCTTTATGCCACATATTATGATCCAATGATGTGTTGCCATCCTATGATGTCTTGAGTAGATATCTTTTATCTTTGGGTTGATTGATGATCTAGATTGGTATGAGTTGTATGTTTTATTTTGGTGTTGTCCTATTGTGCCCTCCGTGTTGCGCAAGCCTGAGGGATTCCCGCTGTAGGGTGTTGCAATATGTCCATGGTTTACTTATTGTCTGTGTTGCTTGAGTGCAAGAAGCATAAACACGTACAAGTGGGTCACATCGTATGGGAATAAAGGGGACTTGATATGTTAATGCTATGGTTGGGTTCTACCTTAGTGATCTTTAGTAGTTGTGGATTGATACGTCCATTTTGCATCATGCTTTTATATCAATATTTATTGCATTATGGGCTGTTATTACACGTTATGTCACAATACTTATGGATATTCTCTCATATTTTTACAAGGTTTATCATGAAGAGGGAGAATGCCGGCAGCTGGGATTCTGGGCTGGAAAAGGAGCAAATATTGGAAACCTATTCTGCACAGCTCCAAAAGTCCTGAAACTCGACAAAAGTCATTTTTGGAATTAATAAGAATAATTGAGCGAAAGAAGTACCAGAGGGGGCCCACACCCTGGCCACGAGGGTGGGGGGCGCGCCCACCCTTACAGGGCGCGCCCCCTGCCTCGTGGGACCCCTGGTGGCCCTCCGGTGCCCATCTTCTGCTATATGAAGTCTTTTACCTTGGAAAAATCATAAGCAAGCTTACGGGACGAAACTCCGCCGCCACGAGGCGGAACCTTGGCGGAACCAATCTAGGGCTCCCGCGGATCTGTTCTGCCAGGGAAACTTCCCTCCGGTAGGGGGAAATCATCACCATCATCATCACCAACGATCCTCTCATCGGGAGGGGGTCAATCTCCATCAACATCTTCACCAGCACCATCTCCTCTCAAACCCTAGTTCATCTCTTGTATCCAATCTTTGTACCAAAACCTCTGATTGGTACCTGTGGGTTGCTAGTAGTGTTGATTACTCCTTGTAGTTGATGCTAGTTTGTTTATCCGGTGGAAGATTATTTGTTCAGATCCTTAATGCATATTAATACTCCTCTGATCATGAACATGAATATGCTTTGTGAGTAGTTACGTTTGTTCCTGAGGACATGGGTGCTATTAGTAGTCATGTGAATTTGGTATTCGTTCGATATTTTGATGAGATGTATGTTGTCTCTCCTCTAGTGGTGTTATGTGAACGATGACTACATGACACTTCACCATTATTTGGGCCTAGAGGAAGGCATTGGGAAGTAATATTAGATGATGGGTTGCTAGAGTGACAGAAGCTTAAACCCTAGTTTATAAGTTGCTTCGTAAGGGGCTGATTTGGATCCATATGTTTCATGCTATGGTTAGGTTTACCTTAATACTTCTTTTGTAGTTGCGGATGCTTGCAATAGGGGTTAATCATAAGTGAGATGCTTGTCCATGAAAGGGCAGTACCCAAGCACTAGTCCACCCACATATCAAATTATCAAAGTAACGAACGTGAATCATATGAGCGTGATGAAAACTAGCTTGACGATAATTCCCATGTGTCCTCGGGAGCGCTTTTCTCATTATAATAAATTGTCCAGGCTTGTCCTTTGCTACAAAAAGGATTGGGCCACCTTGATGCACTTTATTTACTTTCATTGCTTGTTACCCATTACAAATTATCCAATCACAAAACTATTTGTTACCTACAATTTCAGTGCTTGCAGAGAATACCTTACTGAAAACCGCTTGACATTTCCTTCTGCTCCTCGTTGGGTTCGACACCCTTACTTATCGAAAGGACTACGATAGATCCCTATACTTGTGGGTCATCACGGATGCTTGCTAGAGTTCCAATCATAAGTGCATATGATCCAAGAAGAGAAAGTTTGTTAGCTTACGCCTCTCCCTCATATGAAATTGCAATAGTGATTACCAGTCTTGTTAAAAATTGCCTAGGACAATTCCGCACACCGACCCATCATTATTACACACTCTCTATTTATAATATTTAGTAATATATTCTAACTTTATGATAATAGTACCTACTTTTATATTTTAGCTCTCCCATATCATACAAAGTTATCCTCTTCATACCCACAACATAGTTTTATTTCTCGTTTCTAATTGGAAGCAAACGTTCGGTGTACGTAGAGTCGTATCAGTGGCAGATAGGACTTGAGAGAATATTGATCTTACCTTTAGCTCCTTGTGGGTTCAACACTCCATGCTTATCACTTCCACCTTTGGAAATTTCTACGATGATTCCTTGCACTTGGGGATTATCAAGCTCTTTTCTAGCGCCGTTGCCGGGGAGCAATAGCATAGGGTTGATATTCTCGTGTGTGCTTGTTTGCTTTCTTCACTAAATAGTTTTGTTTTCCCTTTTAGTTTTGCTTAGTTGTGGGTGAAACATACAAAAAAATTTAAAAAATGAAAATACAAAAAGGTTCACTTTCCTCATATACCTAAAAAGTTTTTCAAAAAGAGAAGTGATTGGAAAGTTATGCATTGAAGAAGTGAGGGTCGACCTTGAGCACTTGTGTTCATGCTCATGGAACCAATGTAGAATTTTTCATGGAAGTTCCTCTGTAAATAATTATCCCTTGTATATATCCATTGTATTATAAAAATAATGTGCCAAGCTTTGGTTTTAGGATGATTAGATTGATTGTTTACTATGTATAGTACAAAATAAGAAACTTTGGCTGTAGCGCGTGAATTTACATTTTTTACTGGAAAGTCAAATGGGTCTGAAACTTTTTGCACATTACTTCTGTACAATTTTTTTAAATTTTCATATTTTATTTAGAATTTTTGGAGTTACATAAGTTTACTAAATTTCCAGATTACTACAGACTGTCCTCTTTTGTCAAATTCCGTTTTCTATGTGTTGTTCACTTATTTTGATGAATCTATGGGTAGTATCGGGGGGTATGAACCATGGTGAAGTTGGAATGCAGTAGATAAAGTGCTAATATAAATTGGAATGAGTTTGCAACAGTACCTAAAGGTAGTGATTTGCTTTATTATACTAACGGATCTCACAAAGTTTTTGTTAAGTTTTTGTGTGGATGAAGTGTTCGAAGAACGAGGAGTTACCGATGTGAGAATAATAAAGAGGGGCAAGAGTTCAAGCTTGGGGATGCCCAAGGCACCCCAAGTAAATTATTCAAGGATACTCAAGCATCTAAGCTTGGGGATGCCCTGGTTGGCATCCCATCTTTATTCTTCAACAACTATCGGTATACCTCGGTTTTTGTTTTGTTCACATGATTTGTGTCCTTTGTGTTTTTCTTTTTCTTTAAAAACCATGCTAGTATGAGATATCCCTTCAATGATCTTATAGAATGCTCTTTGTGCTTCACTTAAATACTTTGAGTATGGTTTTATAGAATGCTTCATGTGCTTCACTTATATATTTTGAGCTTGAATATTGGTTAGTCTATATTAATTGTAGAATGCTCCATTAACTTCACTTATATCTTTTGGAGTATGAATAATACTATCATCTAAAGTGGGTTTGGAAGAGTGTCAACTTTAGGAATTGGTGATCACACTATTTTGGAGGGTGTTGAATCTTAGTGTGATATTTATGAAAGTGGATTTGGAAGAGTGTCAACTTTAGTTCGTAATGATTCCACTATTTCGGAAGAAGTTCCAATTGATTATGAGAACAAAGTTGCTATCTATGATGATTATTGTGATGACATGTATGCTATAAAGAATAATTTTAACCATGAAACTTGTCATCATTATTTTAATTTTCAATTGGATTATGCCTCACATGACAGTTATTTTGTTGAGTTTGCTCCCACTATTCCGAATGAGAAGAATTTTGCTCATGTGGAGAGTAGAATTTTTTTATGCTTGTAGATCATGAAAAGAATGCTTTATGTGATGGTTATATTGTTTAACTCATGATTCTACTGAAAATTATTATGAGGGAGGAATATATGCTTGTCGGAGTTGCAATAATATCTCCTCTCTATGTGCTTACCTATGCTAGTTGATTCCTTTGTCTTAAGTTGTGTGCTCACAAAATCCCTAGGCATAGGAAGTGGGTTAGGTTTAAATTTGCTAGTCATATTCTTCGTGATGCTCTCTTTATGTTCCAATTCCTATCTTTTATGTTAGCATAATTGAAATCATCATGCCTACCTAAAAGGCATTAAAGAAAAGAGCTTGTTGGGAGACAACGCAATATTTACCCTTACTATTTTTGAGTGTTCACATGATTAAGCTACTGTATTAATCATGTTTTATAGCTTTTGTTTCAATAAAGTGCCAAGTAAGACCTTTGGGAAGACTTGGGTGAAAGTTAATGTGATCTTGCTGTAAAAAATAGAAACTTTGCGCTCAGGAGATTAGCTGTCATTTTTTACAGAAGAGTGCTTTGAGTTGATTATTTTTGCACAAGATTAATAGACAAATTCCTCACGTTCACCAATTTATTTCATAATTTTTGGAGTAGCAGAAGTATGGTTGTTGTCGTGGAATTTTCACGTCAGATGTCCTAGTGAAAGGACTTAGTCGTGGAGCCATCGCAACTAGGAAGCTTGAAGGGGTTAATCGGGACAAGAGACACGAGAGGTTTTATACTAGTTCGGCCCCTTACGATGAAGGTAAAAGCCTACGTCTAGTTGTGATTGGGATTATGTATGCCTCAATAACCAGGAAGCAGAGTCGCTTGACCTAGCTCTCGAGTTGTTGTTTTCGTACCCTGAACCGCTGCCGGGTTGTCCCTTTATATACTGAGGTTGACGCCCAGCGGCTCAATAGAGTCCCGGTCGGCTTATAGATTGTATCCGGCTCGGTCTCTTAATCTTTCTTGCCTTACAGTACAAGTTACATGATCAAGGCGGTTTAACACTACATGCCTTAGGTTATCTCTGGGCCGTTGGGCCTTTACTAAGCTGCCGTCTTCAAGCTTGAGCTTCTGTCTTCAGGAATGCTTGTAAGTATAACCTGGATTTTTTTGGCGGGTCATACTAATAGTTATATCCCCAACATTAGGCCCCAGGCTGATTTGAACTACTTCATGTCAGTCTTCAATACTTAAGAAAAAGTCCTCTGCCTCTTATTTAAGAAGATTCATGTAACCCGCCATGACGTCATCCTTCAAATTTGTGGTAACCCGCCATGACATCACCTATCATAAATGCACGCTTTGTCCAACACATCTCAACGATCTTTGTCTTAATGACCATCCAAAAATCGAGGCGCCTTTGTAGTTGGATAACTATGTTTTTTTGGCCTCCTCGTTTTTCGCGCCCACTTCATAGGTTTTCCCTTATAAATAGACCTCGACTAGGTCTCCTCTCACTCTCCGTTTCCCATCTTCTTCCTCTCGCCCCTACTGTCGCTCGAGCTCCGCCGCCGCCGTAGCGCACCTTCGTCTCCGTCGACTTTGGCCGCTGCATCAACCTAAATCCGTCCAGAGAATGGTGGCGCCCCTCCGCAACAGATCTACCGCTGTAAGTTTTCCCCTTTCTGCATCTGAGATCCATGCTAGGGTTAGCGAGTTCCTCTGTACAGTTCATAGTTCATCTTAGTTCTTCGTGTTTCTTCTGTCGCGGCTTCTTTTGATCCAACAATAGCATAGATCTCATGCGGTAGCT
The DNA here is from genome assembly GCF_018294505.1 of Triticum aestivum. Lineage (NCBI taxonomy): Eukaryota > Viridiplantae > Streptophyta > Magnoliopsida > Poales > Poaceae > Triticum > Triticum aestivum. The sequence continues at coordinate 244,187,327 of NC_057798.1, forward strand.
GTTCCGCATCCATTTTAGGCACTAGAAGATCCTTTTTCTTTGTAAAGAATCCTCATTAGAACGCATGAACTCCTCTGTACCATGTTTCTAGGTCTAGAAATATTTCTTGTTTGAACCTCTGTTTGATCCAAAATAATTACTGCCAACTGTGAAATTTATTTGTCCTACACTTAGGAGAAATCCATATGTTATTAAACTTGCTAGTCATGGCTGCTCTGACTGCCGGCATAAGAAAATGATAATCTGAACTTCCCCAGTTAGTTCAAATAACACTGATGGCTTTAAAACACTTATGGCGGCTTACGTAACCCGGATGGAAATATCCTTATACCATTAGGCCCCTTCATAAGTCGCCATAGTTCATTCCAGCAATATTTTTCCTACCCGGCTTAAATTTGAACCGGCCTTATTTACCTTGTATTTAGGCTTTCAAACATAATGGCGCCTGAGGGAGTCCTGGACTAGGGGGTGTCCGGATAGCCAGACTATCATCATCGGCCGGACTCCAAGACTATGAAGATACAAGATTGAAGAATTCGTCCCGTGTCCGGATGGGACTTTCCTTGGCATGGAAGGCAAGCTTGGCGATACGGATATGTAGATCTCCTACCATTGTAACCGACTCTGTGTAACCCTAGCCCTCTCCGATGTCTATATAAACCGGAGGGTTTTAGTCCGTAGGACGAACAACCATTACAACAATCATACCGTAGGCTAGCTTCTAGGGTTTAGCCTCCTTGATCTCGTGGTAGATCCACTCTTGTACTACCCATATCATCAATATCAATCAAGCAGGAGTAGGGTTTTACCTCCATCGAGAGGGCCCGAACCTGGGTACAAACATCGTGTCCCTTGTCACCTGTTACCATCCGCCTAGACGCACAGTTCGGGACCCCCTACCCGAGATCCACCGGTTTTGACACCGACAGCGCCGAAGGCACCTACCACTTGCAATTGGGTGAAATCCATTGTCACTGACAGCACTTTAGATGACTTCGTCAAAACCGGCTATCTTCCCAAGAAAGAAGTCATGCCTTACCATGCTCCTCACCCGGACGAAGAAATCCCTCAACCCAAAGACGGAGAGGTGGTCGTCTTCACCGATCATATGAACCGGGCTTTCACGCCTCCTGGTTCAAAAAATTTCAGAGACGTGCTGAAGTTTTTTGACCTTCACCCACAAGACATCAGACCCAATTCCGTGTCTAATATCTGCAATTTTCAAGTGTTCAGCGAGGTTTATCTTGGTGAAGAACCTAATTTACTGCTTATCAGAGAGCTGTGATACTTGAACCGCCAGACAGAGTGTGCCAGCGGTCAGAGCTTGGAACTTGGTGGAATTTCCATTCAGCGCCGTAGGGATGCACTTTTCCCCTATGCCAACCCACCAAGCCATCCAAAGGATTGGAACATGACGTGGTTCTACTGCAAAGATACCTCCCCAGCTGACGAGAATCCTCTGCCCGGCTTTTGTGCCCTCCATCTTGACACCAATCATCATTTGCCAGACAAGATTTCTTTCACGGAACGCAGATCCCTCTCTCCTACCATAGCCAAGATCAAAGCTCTGTTGGGGAACGGGTTGACGGGCATCGACCTGGTCCGGGTCTGGCTCGCCTGGCGGGTTATCCCTTTAAGCCGCCACACCATCTTAATGTGCGAATATACTGACGCCGAGAATGACCCCCTGCGCCATAGCTCTGTCAACTTGCCTACTCATGTTGTTGATGACATGACCAAATCTCTTCTCAATGAGACTCTGGCGGATTGTGGAAGAGTGGGTCTCGCCCCGTTCTGCAAAGACAACCCGGCTCCAAAGGTAAAAACACCCCTATATAGAAAAATGTTTTACCTTATTTTCTCGATGCTTCTCCTATATTCACAATACACTTAATCCTTGCAGGTGGGTGATAAATTTTGGAAGGTTAAACATGATCAGGAAGCGGCTAAGAAAGCCAGGAAAGAAAAAAGAGGCGCCAGGAAAGAAGCTGCCTAAAGGAAGGGCAAGAAAGCTACTGCTTCCGACTTGCTTCGGCTGTCAGACTCTTCTGGGTGAGAGGTAGCCCTTGATTCCCTTGGCTTATTCTTTAATCATCTTATTGACACTGATCATCAGCAGGAGGACACTGGGACAAGCCGTAGCAAGGCTGACGAGGTAACTATCCTTTCCTCCGACTTCGAGCCTTTGCCAAGACAGAAAATCCGCAGAGTGACCCAGAAAGTAAGATTTTCTCATCCTCTAGCTCATCACGATCCTCAATTTCTTTTGAAGCGGCAAATTCATGAGAGCCGGAGGCAGACCCGGACCAGCAAGGACGCGGAGCTCTCCTCCGGCTTACCAAATACTCCAAGGAAACGCCGAAATGAGGTTACCTCTGTTTTAACTAAATTTTACCCCTTGGCGGGTCACTTTCGTCAACCACTCAATTCCTCTAACTCAGATTATCAGGATACTTCCCCTCCCTCCGGCGAGTCATTACAATCCAATCTGCCGACTTTCAAGACTGTACCAGGGTATAATAAACCACTCACTTATGTAGTTATTGTAATCTTCTTACTTCTGTATTAATCTTTTGATTTGAATGCAGTGATCAAGTTAAACCTAGCAAGAGGGGTAGAAAGAATAAACTGGCTGATGAGAGAGTCGCCACTGATGAGACGGCTCTTGAAGCAACCATGCCGGAGTCAAGCACTCATGAACCGCCACCTAAACCAGCACACGATGTGTCACCTCCTACTGCCTGCCTACTGACCAAGGTGCTTCTGGGTCAGAAAATCCTCAACCTCCAAGCCTAACCCGAACGGCTGATCCTTCCAACACAGATGTTGAATTTACAGGAACTGGCCATGTAGACCCGGGGAGGCCAACCGTACTGGCCAAATGCTCCGCCAAGGAAGAACTTATGGACCAGCGCCGAGTCAAGATGGACGTCGCCAATTATGCTCATATGAGTATTGGAGATATCTTCTCTGGTTATATGAGCCAAGTGCACAACAGCCGGACCCTCAAGATTGACATGGTGAAGCAAATGCATCATAAATTCGAGGTATAACTTGTTTTGTCTTGTTCCTTATCCTTCAGTATATTAGCCCCCAAGTCTGCTGCTTAAGATACTTATGCTGTAGACTTAGAAACAATTTTGACAATATAACAAAAGAATAAACTTCCGGCTTACCATGTAGTCCCCAAAGGGCGGCTTAACCAATATGGTTGAGCCGGCTCTTTACAAAGAAATTCTTATGGGTCTTCTAACAGCAATATGCATTAGCCCCCAAGTGCCAAGTGTTATTGTTTACAAAATGCTTGGGACTTACTCATATGAATCACCATATAATGAACCGTCGTAGCTCAGAAAAAACTCTGCAAGGCATTAGCCCCCAAGTGCCAAGTATGTTACTGGCAAAATGCTTGGGACTTAAATACTGCATAAATAACTTACTTGATTTTATACTTGCACAGGCTACCACGAGTCAACTTGAATCGGAGGTGACCAATTTGAAAAGCCGCCTTGAATTCCAAGAGTCAGAACTTGAGAAGGCCAACAGTAAGTTCGAGTTCAGTGTTTCTGAACAGGATAAACTGAAGAAAGATTTTGAGACTGAAAAGAAAGCCTAGGCGGATGAGAAGACCGCATTGATAAGCCGGGCTGAGAAAGCAGAAGCGGCTCTTGAAGAAGTCACTGGAGAATTGTCCGGGTTAAAGCGCCATATTTCACAAATGGTCGCAGCCATCTTTGGTAAGTCGCCTTGCCGTTGTGTTCATATCTTAAGCCCGGCAATAGAGTATGTGCCAGGAATTAAACTTTCTGAGTATGCTTTGTACAGGCCCTAGAAGCGCAAATTTAAACCACAACATGCTGACGAAGTTAAAGGCGGTGTATACCTTAGTGGAACAATTGTACACTGGGTCACAATGTACCCTTGCTTCGGTGGCCTTATCCAATGAAGTGCCAACCCTCCTACCACGGGTCTTGAGTAAGCTGTCAGTTCTTCCGCAACGGATCAATGAATTGAAATGGTCAGCTGCAAGAGCCGGAGCGGTAAATGCTCTAAGCTAGGCTAAGGCCTGGCTACCTGAACTAGACCCGGAAGATATCGCCATTGGTTATCCAAATGTCAAGGAAGACGGCACGTCATTTGAAGAGGCGGATTTCCTTGCCTGTGTCAAAGAGGTACGCCCTGTGGCGACTCTGATAGCCGCTGAAGTGGATTATACCAAGTACCAGGCGGGTTATGATGAACAAAATCAAAGGATTCCAACACCTGAATATGACGTGACTAGTCTGATTCCCCCAATTCGTAAGCATACCTTCGCTCCTGAAGTTGACCCGGCCGGTCTTGTTGATGATGAAGCAGAATTTGAAGCCTTAAAGAACATTGACTGGTCATCATCAACCTTCCAGGAAAAGGAGCAGAGCGGAAGCGCGGAGAGGGCTAACCCGGACGCTTCTGACCAATCTTGAAGGTGAAGCTGTCATGGCGGGTCAATACCTGGTGTAAAAAACAATGCAAACTATTTGGACTTTAATGAGTCGTATAATAGGATAGAGATAACTCTGTGTGGCCATGCCGTCATGCATGTCTTGATGCTTAACATTTTTAAGCCGCCTTGGTATATTCGTGCCCATAGTTGATCGTTTCTGAAAAACCGTCCTTCAAATAAACGGCTTAGGCAGGTCAAAAATGTGAGCAAAAATAATCATAGATTAGCTGGTTTGAAAAACACAACTATAACAAAATTCTCCACTGGCCCCACCGGTTCATATGACCCGGCTGGTAATGATGAAGATCCAATATTTGGATACCCGGAAAGTACCTCGATGCTTATGGGTCGGCGACTCATTAGTCGATATGGAACCGGGCTACATACATCATATTTGCAATTGTAAGCCTCAGGAAAGAATCTTAAGTTAAATAATGGGGCTTCGAAAGAAAAAACTTAAACCAAAAAGAGAAATAACAATGGCAAGGCTGCTGATTCGAATACGATCAGTGAACCATCCCAGAGGGGTTTAAGCTAGGATTCGAATACGATCATGTAACCCCCAATGGCTTTGGCATTGCGCCGATCAAGAGGGTACCGACAGCTGTGTTCTCTTTGGTTGGAATACGACCTATTTTTGAACAGGAAGCCCCCTAATGATCTTGAGAGTTTTTTAACAACTCTGATTCGAATACAATCGAAGTCGGTTCCAAAATGAGGTTAAGCTATGATTCGAATACGATCAAGAAGCCCTCAAGTGAGCTCGACAGTGTGCCAATCAAAAGGATATCCACAGCTATGTTCTCTTTGGTTCGAATACGACCTATGTTTGAATAGGAAGCCCCCTAGTGATCATAATTTTGAACAGCTAGATTCTAATACAATCGTAAGCCGGATCAGGACGGGCTGAGCCGGGTCAAATATGACCCGCCCCCGAGTGATCATGTCAGAAAATGATGACAATTATAATGACAAAGTTACCCTATGAGAAGGGAAAAAAGGACAGAGGTCCTGCTTTATTATTCATCATAATATATACATTGGCAACATATATACATCCAGGGAGCCTATGGCTCAAGTGTAGTAGGGCCGGAGATGAGCAATATTCCACGGCCTCCGGGTCTCCTCCTCCGACTTACGTGAGTCTTTGTGCTCTTGAATGTCAATAAGGTAATATGACCTGTTGTTCAAGTTCTTGCTAACCACAAATGGCCCTTCCCAAGGTGGGGATAACTTGTGAGCATCAGTTTGATCCTGGATGAGCCGGAGCACTAAATCACCTTCCTAAAAAGATCTGGACTTAACTCGGCGGCTGTGATAATGGCGCAAGTCCTATTGATAAATCGCCGAGCGAGCTACTGCCAAGTCCCGATGTTCATCTAATAGATCAAGAGCATCCTGGCGTGCTTGTTCATTGTCTTCCTCCACATAAGCCGCCACACGAGGTGAATCATGACGGATGCCACTAGGGAGAACCGCCTCAGCTCCGTAGACCATGAAGAAAGCCGTATAACCCATAGATCTGTTAGGAGTAGTGTTGATGCTCCATAACACTGAAGGTAACTCCTCAACCCAACAACCCGGCGTCCGTTGCAAAGGGACAAAGAGCCGGGGCTTAATGCCTTTCAGGATCTCTTGATTGGCTCTCTCGGCTTGACCATTGGACTGAGGGTGAGCCACTGATGAAACATCAAGCCGTATATGCTCACGTTGACAGAACTCCTCCATGGCGCTTTTAGACAGATTAGTGCCATTGTCAGTTATAATGCTGTGTGGAAAGCCAAAGCGAAATATCACCTTCTTCATGAATTGAACCGCCGTAGCTGCATCACACTTATTGACCGGCTCTGCCTCGACCCACTTTGTGAACTTATCAACCGCCACCAAGAGGTGAGTCTTTTTATCTTTTGATCGCTTGAAAGGCCCAACCATGTCAAGCCCCCAGCCTGCAAACGGCCAAGTAATTGGAATCATCCTCAACTCTTGAGCCAGCACATGATCCCATCTTGAGAACTTCTAATAACCATCACATTTACTGACCAGATCCTCTGCGTCTGCATGAGCCGTCAGCCAATAAAACCCATGACAAAAAGCCTTAGCTACAAGAGATTTTGACCCGGCGTGATGACCGCAATCCCCTTCATGAATCTCACATAGAATTTCTTGGCCTTCTTCAGGAGAGATGCAACGCTGAAAAGCCACTATAACACTGCAATGATGTAACTCGCCATTGATAATCGTCATGGATTTAGACCGCCGGGTTATCTGCTTGGCCAAGGTTTCATCTTTAGGCAACTCGCCCCGTGTCATATAAGCCAGATACGGCACCGTCCAATCTGGGATGATATGGAGAGCCACCACCAACTGTGCCTCAGGGTCAGGAACAGCCAAATCTTCCTCTGTAGGTAACTTGACAGAAGGGTTATACAAAACATCCAAGAAAGTATTAGGCGGCACCGGTTTACGCTGAGATCCCAGCCGGCTTAAGGCGTCAGCCGCCTTGTTCTTTCTACGGTCAATGTGTTCCACCTGATAACCCTTGAAGTGCCCCGCAATTGCATCAACCTCCCGGCGATAAGCCACCATGAGAGGGTCCTTTGAGTCCCACTTGCCTGACACTTGCTGAGCCACTAAATCTGAGTCGCCGAAGCAGCTTACCCGGCTTAAATTCATCTCTTTAGCCATCCGGAGACCATGGAGCAAGGCTTCATACTCAGCTGCATTGTTAGTACAAGGAAACATCAACCGGAGTACATAACAAAACCTATCACCTCGAGGGGAAGCCAAGATAACTCCAGCCCCCGAGCCTTCCAATTGCCTAGACCCATCAAAATGAATTGTCCAATAGGTATTGTCCGGCTTTTCCTCAGGCATCTGCAATTCTGTCTAGTCATTGATGAAATCCACCAATGCTTGAGATTTAATAGTTGTGCGTGGCACATATTTGAAACCATGAGGCCCAAGCTCAATGGCCCATTTGGCAACTCACCCTGTGGCCTCTCTGTTCTGAATAATATCCCCCAAGGGGGAAGAACTAACCACAGTGATGGGATGGCCCAAGAAGTTTGCTTAAGCTTCCGACTGGCCATAAACACCCCATAGACAAGCTTCTGCCAATGCGACTATCGCTGCTTGGACTCAATCAGTACCTCACTGATGTAGTAAACCGGCCGCTGAACCGGGTGCTCCTTGCCAGCCTCCTTGCGTTCCACCACAATAGCCACACTAACAGCACATGTGTTAGCAGCCACATATAGGAGCAAAGGCTCCTTACCAATGGGAGCAGCAAGAACCGGCGGCTCAGCCAACTGTCTCTTTAGATCTTCAAAGGCAGTATTGGCGGCGTCATTCCAAGTAAAGCTATCTGTCTTCTTCATCATCTGATACAACGACATAGCCTTCTCCCCAAACCGGCTTATGAACCGGCTTAAGGCGGCGATACGACCCGCCAAACGCTGGACATCATTAATACACGCCGGCTTGGCCAAGGAGGTGATAGCTTTTATCTTCTCGGGGTTAGCTTCGATGCCTCTGTTAGAAACCAGAAAACCCAAAAGCTTGCCTGCAGGCACACCAAAAACACACTTGGCCGGGTTAAGCATCATCTTGTAGACCCGGAGATTATCAAACGTTTCCTTGAGATCATCGATCAATGTCTCTTTCTCTCTGGATTTAACCACTATGGCATCCACATAGGCATGAACATTGCGTCCAATCTGATCATGGAGACAATTCTGTACGCATCGCTGGTAAGTCACCTGGGCACTCTTGAGCCCGAAAGGCATTGAAACATAGCAAAAGGCTCCAAACGGAGTGATGAACACCGTCTTCTCCTGGTCCTTAACAGCCATCTTGATCTGATGATAACCAGAGTAAGCATCCAAAAAGCTCAAATGCTCACAACCTGCCGTAGCATCGATGATCTGATCAATACGAGGGAGAGCAAAAGGGTCAGCAGGACAGGCTTTGTTTAAGTCCGTGTAATCCACACAGATACGCCAAGTGCCGTTTTTCTTAAGAACAAGCACCGGGTTAGCCAGCCACTCTGGATGAAACACCTCAATGATAAACTCAGCCGCCAAGAGCCGGGCCACTTCCTCACCAATAGCTTTCCTTCTCTCCTCATTAAACCGCCGAAGAAATTGCTTGACCGGCTTAAAATTTGGATCGATATTAAGAGTGTGCTCAGCGAGTTCTCTCGGTACACCCGGCATGTCAGATGGCTTCCATGCAAAAATGTCCCAATTCTCACGGATGAACTCGATGAGCGCGCCTTCCTATTTGGGATCCAAATTAGCACTGATACTGAACTGCTTGGATGAGTCGCCTGGGACAAAATCGACAAGCTTAGTTTCCTCCACCGACTGAAATTTCATGACCGGCTCCTGCTCGGTAGTTGGCTTTTTCAAAGATGTCATGTCCGCTGGGTCAACATTGTCCTTGTAGAACTTTAACTCTTCTGTCGTGCAGGCCGACTCAGCATAAGCCGCGTCACCTTCTTCACATTCCAGAGCCACCTTGCGGCTCCCGTGCACCGTAATGGTTCCCTTGTAACCCAGCATTTTGAGCTGCAAGTACACATAGCATGGCCGTGCCATGAACTTGGCATAAGCCGGCCGCCCAAACAGAGCATGATATGGGTCTTGATCCGAACTACTTCAAATGTTAATTTCTTGGCTCTAGAATCGTATTCATCCCCAAATGCCACCTCCAACTCTATCTTGCCGACTGGATACGTTGAGTTACCAGGTACAACTCCATGGAAAACAGTGTTGGACTTCTTAAGGCTCTTATCAGTCAGCCCCATGTGACGGAAGGTCTCATAATAAAGTATATTGATGCTGCTGCCTCCATCCATCAACACCTTGGTGAACTTGTATCCACCCACTTGAGGGGCTACAACCAAAGCTAAGTGACCCGGATTGTCAACCCGGGGAGGGTGATCCTCTCTACTCCATATGATAGGCTGTTCAGACCACCTCAAATAACGAGGGATTGCCAGCTCAACCGCGTTCACGGCTCTCTTATGAAGCTTCTGGTCCCGTTTACACAAACTGGTGGTAAACACATGATATTGCCCACTGTCCAGCTGCTTCGGATTGCTCTGGTATCCACCTTGCTGCTGCTGCTGACTGCCCTGACCAGCCTGTTGGTTATATCCACCCCGGTTTCCATGGGAATTTTGAAAATTGGGATTTGACCCACCGCCGGGGCCATGAAAGCCGCCACCACCTGAGCCGCCCGGGCCATTGTTACCATCAAACATGTTGGAATTCTTGAACGCCTTCATAATCGTGCAATCCTTCCACAAATGTGTAGCTGGCTTCTCCTTAGAACCGTGTCTCGGGCAAGGTTCATTCAACAACTGCTCAAGTGTGGGTCCTGACCCGCCAGATCGAGGAGGTGGCCTTCCCTTGCGCCGCTGGTTATGACCCTGCGCATTGGTGTTAGCCACAAAATCCAAACTACCGTCAGACTTACGTTTGGTACCTCCTTGATTTGCCGGGTTGTGCTGAGAGCCCTTGCCATTGCCGTTCCTCTTTCCCTTCCCTGCCTTCTCATCATCAGACTCGGGATCCTTGGTACTATCAGAATCGGCATACTTGACCAGAGCCCCCATCAGCGTGCCCATATCATTGCAATCACGTTTGAGCCGCCCCAACTTTTGTTTCAAAGGTAAGAAACGGCAATTCTTCTCCAACATTAAGACTGCAGAGCCGGCATCCATCTTATCAGATGAATGTATTATGGCCTTAACCCGACGTACCCAATGGGTTGTAGACTCACCCTCTTCCCGCTTACAATTCATCAGATCCACGATCGACATGGGCTGTTTGCACGTGTCTTTGAAGTTTTGGATGAACCGGGCCTTTAACTCCGCCCATGAACTGATCGAATTAGGTGGCAGGCCTTTCAACCAGGTGCGGGCGGTTCCATCCAACATCATGGTGATGTATTTAGCCATTGCTGCATCAGAAACCTCCAACAGCTCCATAGCCATCTCGTAGCTCTCAATCCATGCCCTGGGCTATAAGTCGGCTGTGTAATTCGGCAACTTCCTTGGTCCTTTAAAATCTTTGGGCAACCGCTCATTACGTAAAGCCGGTACTAGACACGGGACTCCTCCAGTCCGGGTGGCTATACCTGCCTCAACAAAAGTCGCCGGGTAAACCGGATATGGCTGGTAAGCCATCAATTGAGCCGCTTGTTCAGCGGCCCGTTCAGCCTCTTGCCGTAGTCTCTCTTGCTCTACCAAGTTAATGGCCTCATGACGTAGCGGGTTATCGCCACCTGGCTGGTCACAGCGTCTAACATTTCTTGATACGGCCGCTGAATCCATGTGCCTGCTGTAACTCGGGCTTAGGCTTGGACGAGGGGTTGAGTGGATCCTGTCCCGGCTATATGAGTACGCCTCCTGCTGTACTAAAGCCGTCTGAAGAAGTTCCCTGACCCGGCGGGTTTCAACCGTAGTCGGAGAGTCGCCATCAATTGGGAGAGCCACCAATTGAGTTGCTGCTGCTATCATGTTTTCCAATGGGTTGGAGTAATGACCCAAAGGGGTTTGTAAGTACTGAGGTGGCGCCATGTTTACATGGGGAGTTCCCATCACTAGAGACTGAAACGGTGCTCCGTCCCCGGGTGTTGCAACATGGTCTGGCCCTGTGCGTGGAGGGAGCCATGGCGGGTTGCATGTCTGTGGGATGAGCCACGACGGGTTACTGGGCCCTGCTCCCGGCATGTTGAAAAGGTTTCGAGGGTCATAAACCGGAGGAAGTCGAGACTAGGTCTTCTGATGCCTTCTCCTCATGACTTCATTAGCTGCGTTCTGGTCTTGCGTAAGCCGGAAAGCGTGCGCCTGAATCTGCTGAGCCTGGATGTCCAGAGCCGCCCGTTCTGCGGTTATCCTAACATCTTCTGCTGCCAGGTCCTCCTTAGCTTGCGCCATATCCAACTTTAACTGTGCCACCTTCGCATCATGACTGGCTTGATCCGCCAGGCTGACTACGGCGGTTAATAGGGTGGTCAATTTGTTGGTGAGATCCATTAACACCTGGGCCGGTGAGCGCACATGACCTCCTGCCCTGGCTGCTGTTGACCCAGAGGTTACTGCTGCTGCAGTTGCAGAGTCCTGGATGGGTTGGGTTCCAGCCATGAAGATCCCGACCCTGCACGAGAGCTCAAGACAATCCAGAATATTGCTGCCATCGGAACAGCCGCCGAGCCCGCCATCCTACAGTTGGTATAATGAATCTGTCTCACCTGTGGACGACTCACCGTTAGAGTAGATGGCCGCCTCACCATCAGAGGCAGACCCTTCAGAGAGTCCTCCGTGGATGCATCCCACGAAGGCATGCTTCACAGCCAGCGGAGCCCGGGCGGGTCTCGCACGCTGAGCCGTCTCGACGAGGTCGGTGCAGATGTCCGGCTCAGGGCCCGGCTCGCCGATCTTACCAATGAAGACATGGATTCTGCCGAAGGGGACCCGGTACCCGTACTCAATTGAGCCAGCCTCGGGGACCCAGCCTGCGTCATCGATGTAGAGCTTGCCGCGACGACTCTTGGTCATCCGGTCCACAACATATCCCTTGATCCTTTCGAAGCTGCCCTTCAAGAACTCAAATCTACCATACGCTGGCCCACGGTGGGCGCCAACTGTCATGTAATTGTCACGTCAGATGTCCTAGTGAAAGGACTTAGTCATGGAGCCATCACAACTAGGAAGCTTGAAGGGGTTAATCGGGACAAGAGACACGGGAGGTTTTATACTAGTTCGGCCCCTTACGATGAAGGTAAAAGCCTACGTCTAGTTGCGATTGGGATTATGTATGTCTCAATAACCAGGAAGCAGAGTCGCTTGACCTAGCTCTCGAGTTGTTGTTTTCGTACCCTGAACCGCCGCCAGGTCATCCCTTTATATACTAAGGTTGACGCCCAGCGGCTCTATAGAGTCCCGACCGGCTTATAGATTGTATCCGGCTCGGTCTCTTAATCTTTCTTGCCTTACAGTACAAGTTACATGATCAAGGCGGTTTAACACTACATGCCTTAGGTCATCTCTGGGCCATTGGGCCTTTACTAAGCTATCGTCTTCAAGCTTGAGCTTCTGTCTTCAAGAATGCTTGTAAGTATAACCCAGATTTTTTTGGCGGGTCATACTAATAGTTATATCCCCAACAGTTGTTGTTCAGATCATTACAGACTGTTCTGTTTGTGGCAGATTCTATTTTCACTGCATAGTTTGCTTGTTTTCTAGTTTCTATGGCTTATATTGCTCAATATAAATTGTAGAAATGATATGGTACAGTAGGCATTGTGTGAGAACAATTATGAATCTTGTCTTTGACAGTACCAAGGTGAATGGTTTACTCTTTATCATACTAACCCATCTTACGAAGTTCCGTTAAGTTTTGTGTGATTGAAGTTTTCAAGTTTTTGGTGAGATATCAGTATGAGGAGAATAAGGAGTGGAAAGGCCCAAAGCTTGGGGATGCCCAAGGCACCCCAAGGTAATATTCAAGGAATACTCAAGCGCCTAAGCTTGGGCATGCCCCCGAAGGCATCCCCTCTTTCGTCTTCAAAAATATCTGTATACCTTATTCAGAGCTATATTTTTATTAGTCACATGATATGTGTTTTGCTTGGAGCGTATTTTCAATTTTACTTGAATTTTAATAAAATCATTGGATCTGAAATCTTGAATAAGAGAGAGCCCTCCCATGGCTAGTTAATTATTTGGCTACTCATTGTTCTTCACTTATATCTTTTTGGAGTAGTTTGTCATTTACTCATGTGCTTCACGTATATCCTATGAGTAAATGGTTGAATGAATTGAATATCATAAATCTGAATTTATATACATGTTTTATATGCTTATAACATGAGGAGTAATGACTTCACACATAATAAGTATAGGTAGTAAACTTATTGAAAGTTAGCAAACGCAGAATTGGTCACTTGAACAATTCATGAAAGAATACTGAAGGAAGAGAGATTTCACATATAAATATATTATCTTGAACATCTTTCTTAATTGTGAGCACTCATTAAAATATGACATGCTAAAAATTTGATGTTGGACAAGGAAGATGACTTAATGGGTTTTGTTTTCATATATCCGAAATGTTATATTGTCTTGGATCATCCAACATCTTGAGCTTGCCTTTCCCTCTCATGCTAGCCAAATTATTTGCACCAATTAGAGATACTACTTGTGCTTCCAAACATCCCTTAAACTATTTTTGCCATGAGAGTCCACCATACCTACATATGGATTGAGTAAGATCCTTCAAGTAAGTTGTCATCATGCAAGCAATAAAAATTGCTCCTTAAATACGTATGATCTATTAGTGCGAAGAAAATAAGCTTTATACGAACTTGTGATAGGGAAGAAATAAAAGCGACGGACTGCATAATAAAGGTCTTTATCACAAGCGGCAATATAAAGTGACATTCTTTTGCATTAAGATTTTGTGCATCCAACCATAAAAGTGCATGACAACCTCTGCTTCCCTCTACGAAGGGCCTATCTTTTATTTTTATTTCTACGCTTATACAAGAGTCATGGTGATCATCACCTTTCCTTTTTACACTTTTTCCTTTGGCAAGCACTTTGTGTTGGAGCGATCCGGATATATATATATATATCCACTTGGATGGAGGTTTTCATAAATTATTACTGTTGACATTACCCTTGAGGTAAAAGGTCGGGAAGCGAAACTATAAGCCCCTATCTTTCTCTGTGTTCGATTAAAACTTTGAACCCATAAATATCACATGAGTGTTAGCAACTGTGAAAGATTAAATGATAGTTCAGTGTGTGGAGTTTGCTGAATCAAAGCTCTTACATAGTCCCTTCCCAAAAATAAGATGAATTGCAATGGTTTGATGACTAAGAGAACGGTTTGTTAGTTTTCAAGAAAGTTTATGATCTATACTTTAACATGTGAATAGCTTGTTACTTGATTATGAGAAGTTTTATGAGTTGAGTTACTCTTATGATTTATAATGATGCTAGAAAAAGTGATTGGAACTATCATTGATCAAACTTAAGCACTTGCTAGCATTCACACTTCATAAATTATTTCTTTTATCATTTACCTACTCGAGGACGAGCAGGAATTAAGCTTGGGGATGCTGATACTTCTCCAACGTATCTGTAATTTATGAAGTATTCATGCCATGTTTACAATAGTTTTATATCATTGTGGTATGATTTGATTAGAACTAACCCGGACTGACGCTGTTTTCAGCAGAACTACCGTGGTGTTGTTTTTGTGCAGAAATAAAAGTTCTCGGAATGTGCTAAAAATCAACGGAGATTTTTTGTGGAAAATATAAAAAATACTGGAACAAAAATATACCGGAGGGGAGTCCCATGGGCCCCACGAGGGTGGGGGTGCGCCCTGTGCCTCGTGGACTACCCTGGGGCCCCCTGACTTGTTCTTGATGCCAACCTCTCCTATAAATGCCCAAACCTCGAGAAAATAACCTAGATCGGAAGTTCCGCCGCCACAAGCCTCTGTAGCCATGAGAAATCAATCTAGGCCCTCTCTGACACCTTGCCAGAGGGGGCCATCATCACTGGAGGCCATGGGGGTGGATCTCGGAGGGGCCATCATCGCCATGAAGGCCAAGGACCAGAGGGAGAACATCTCCCCAACTAGGGGGGAGGCCATGGAGGAGGAAGCACAAGGGGGAGAACCTCTTCTCCTCTCTCTCGGTGGCACCGGAGTGCCATTGGGAGGGGAATCATCGCCGCAGTGATCGTCTTCATCAAGATGACCATCCTCATCTCTTTTACGCGGTCCACTCTCCCGCACCCCGCTGTAATCCCTACTTGAACATGGTGCTTTATGCCACATATTATGATCCAATAATGTGTTGCCATCCTATGATGTTTTGAGTAGATATCTTTTGTCTTTGGGTTGATTGATGATCTAGATTGGTATGAGTTGTATGTTTTATTTTGGTGCTGTCCTATTGTGCCCTCTATGTCGCGCAAGCGTGAGGGATTCCGCTGTAGGGTGTTGCAATATGTCTATGGTTTACTTATTGTCTGCCTTGCTTGAGTGACAGAAGCATAAACATGGATAAGTGGGTCATGGCGTATGGGCATAAAGGGGACTTGATGTGTTAATGCACTGGTTGAGTTTTACCTTAATGATCTTTAGTAGTTGCGGATGCTTTCTAGAGTTCCAATCATAAGTGCATATGATCCAAGAAGATAAAGTATGTTATCTTATGCCTCCCCCTCATATGAAATTACAATAGTTATTACCGGTCTTGTTAACAATTGCCTTGGACAATTCCGCACACCAACCCATCATTATTCCACACTCGCTATTTATAATATTTAGTAATATATTCTAACTTTATGATAACAATACCTTATATTTTAGCTCTCCGATATCATGCAAAGTTATCCTCTTCATACCCACAACATAGTTTTATTTCTCGTTTCTAGTTGGAAGCAAACGTTCGGTGTACGTAGACTCGTATCAGTGGCAGATAGGACTTGAGAGAATATTGATCTTACCTTTAGCTCCTTGTGGGTTCGACACTCCATGCTTATCACTTCCACCTTTGGAAATTGCTAGATGATTCCCTGCACTTGGGGATTATCAGGCTTCTAATTATGAGTATAAGAGGATTATCTAAGCTCTAATTAGTCAACTAGGACCAACTAGAATAAGAACTAGAAGAACTAGAGGAGGCTCCAAAAACTATATCTCCAAAAGAGCAAAATCCCCTAGTATATATAGGTTGGAGGGAGAGGGAGGACTACCACCAAGGGGGGAGGAGTCCCCCTTGGTGCGCTAGCCTAGGGAAGGAGGAGTCCGACTCCTCCCCTTCCCCAACTCGGCCTCCTTCCCTAAGGAAGGAAGCACTTTCCCACTTGGGCCTTTTTGGCTCAAGTTGCCTTCCAACACTTGGCCTATTTAAGCCCGTTGATATTTAATTATATAAAATAATAGTCATAAATATTTCTAGACCATTATATATATAATTTAACATCCCTGGAAACATTTCCCACCTATATATATATATCAGTAATACCCGGTATTACCCGATATTCACCGAAACCCTTTCGGTGACCCCGAAACGCTTCTGGATCCTCTCGAAACTATTCCAAATATTAATGAAACAATTCCACAAATATATTCTCATCACTCCCATCCTACTAACACTCAGCAAATTGTGATTACCTTAAGCTTGTGACCCCGTAAGTTCGGTAACTCATAGACATGAACGAAACCGTTCATTTAATGACCGATAGCGGGACTGTCGACATCCATATCGATCCCTATGAGCACACAAATGATATTCAAGTGAACCTTCGGTTATCATGTGATGTTACCTTTGATTCATGATACTTGACAAAACCCGGGATGCATCGGTATCCTCCCGAGTCATCACCATGCTCACTATACCGAAGTCCTCATTACCGGTTTTGTTCTTCTTTCTCCCTATTGTGTTCCGGTATCCCTGTGGCAAATTCACCTATTTCTGGACAAACGATGATTGATGTTGTCACACCGAGGGGTCGCTAAGAATATCTCTCACCATCATCAAATGAGCAAATCCCACTCTTGAGCTATCTAGTCCCTTCTCAAACTTTCTGATGTGCCTGTAAGTTGTCATTATGATCACCGTGTTACAGGTAACGTTTGAGCAACCCCAAAGCCCACCATCTGGTAAGAACTGACTATGATACTCTCATGGTATAAGGACTAAATTCACACATTAAAACTCTGTGTTATTACAATTGATTACAGAAATATTAACTCAATTCATGATAGACAAGATTGTGTCGATTCAATATGATTGTTTTTCCAACATCATAATCTCAATGTCGTTTTAGGACTATCGTTACACTTAATGATATTCTAAGATCCGGAAAACGTGATCACCAACAACACTTGAGCTAGTCTTAGAGGCAAGACTAGGAACCTTTATTTTATCTATTTATCATTTCACACATGCATATGAGTTTTCCACTAAATCGCATATTCCAGGATCATAACAGTTATAACATGAAATATAAACACTTTATTATGAATATGGAAATATAATAATACAATATTATTGCCTCTAGGGCATATTTCCAACAGTCTCCCACTTGCACTAGAGTCAATATTCTAGTTAACACTTTTAACTTCTACACCAATGGCAATCCGGTGTCATTCCATGCTTTGCTTGTGGTATAGACTTCGTCCTATCAAATATGACAATCTTCAGATCCGTGTGTGTCATTTTGCATTTCAATGCATCTGTCATGCTTTCACATGAATTCATAATTTATGTGAAACAAGCTTAGTATATATTGAATCACTTGGCATGACCTTTGATTCCTTAGATTGAGCCATAGAACCACTATTGAGAATAATGTTCTATTTGCACAATCATCTAGAAACAATACTAAGTTCATAAATCCTTTGATGCATCACCCTCTATTGTTGCTTCTAAACGAATAATATACTTAGCCTTCTACTGTAGAATTCACCACAGTAACTTCCTTGGACCAATTCCAACTTACTATGCCACCATAAATCATTTAATTTAAATCGAAAATTCTCTTGGAGCACTGATTGAAGATTTTTTTGTTGTTGTGCTACTTACATCAATCATGTATTGATGTAACTCCTTACAAAAATCTCTCCATTTTATCCGTATGTGTGAAACATGTTGTTAGTACTCAACGACATTTTTACTGTTGTCCTATGATCAACAATTTGACCATTTTGGTAACTTTACTCACAACTTACTTGGACTACTGGACATATCTTGTATATACATAACCTAGAATTAATACAATTTTGATTGAAATCATGCATTTCATTCGTTAGTATTTCAAGATACAGATTCTTGCTAAGAACTCCTTCCATGTAACTTTGTTAAGAAACTCTTCTTGGCGCTTTTCTTACTAAACTGCTTTAGTACTTTGTCAATATGTATTTTGGCTAACCCTGATGAGAAACTACTATCTCCATAGATTATAATGCTTAATACAAGGACTATATTGCCTAAGTACTTTACTAAAAAAATAATTTCCATACAATCTTAATTTGTGTCAAGAAGTTTATATAATTTCCAATCAACAATGTGTCATGCACATATAGTGTTTAGAAATATTATCGTGCTCCCACTTACTTTCTTGTAAATACAATCATCTTTGTTTCTATCGATGAAATCACATTATTATATCAATTCATCAAAACAAAGATTCCAACTCCACTATGCTTGCTTCAGATCATTACTGGATCTCTTGAAGTTTGCACACTTACTAGCATCCTCTGGATCAAGAAAATTACCTTGGACTGTATCGAATATACAATCTTGGTTATATTTCCATCTCATGGGAATCATTTTGACATCCATTTGTTATATCTCATAACTGAAATATTTAGTAATTTCTAGTTTAATCTGAATTGACTTTCAGTATTATTATGATGAGACAATCTCGTCATAATCAATTCCTTGATCTTGTCATAAACTATTTGCAACAAGTCAAGTATTATAAAACATTTTTATCTTTGTCAATCTATAGATCCATCACTACACTTTATACTTTAAGTCTTTCAGGGGGTCCATCAAATTCGAAACTTGAATTATCTGTCTGGATATTATTTCAGATTATTTTTGCGTATAGCCAATTCCGGAGTCAGGCCCAATCAACACTTCTCCGTGTATTATAGGTTCATTGCTTGTTTCAACAATATTTCGTTTGCATACCATGAAGGTCTACACAATTTTTTCCAACCTATATGGTTCAGTTGTAAGTTTGACTGAAGACTCTATATTCTATGCAGAGGCTTCTGTATCAGTCACATTAGGAAATTTTAGAACCATTGCTAGTGTTTGTTTTTTACTTGATCATGAAGATTCTGTAATCTCCTCGAATTGCACTGTCCTCACACTCACTCTTTTGCAGAAAACATTTTCTTCAAAATTCCCGCACTCTGTGACAAAACACTTTGCCTCGGCGTAGTGATAGAGGAATACCCAACCATTTGGGATAACCTACAAAGTAGCACTTATTTCAACAAATTTGAAGGCGCTCTTTTAGTGTAAAAGCCACATTCTCTAAGGCATCACATTAAAAAGTATATCAACAAAATAATTAATGTCAGCTTTGATCTCACCATGTCATACATAGCTTGACTACATCTACTCAAAACACTCTACTCTTAGTAGTGTTTCTAGGAGGTGCAAGCTATAAAATATTTTCATAGCTCATCAGACATTTGCCTAATTTGTAACTCAAATATTCTTTTCTGCAATCCAATTATAGAAACATAATTTGCTTGTTATAATAATTTCTACTTCATTCCAAAAATCTTCTGATACATTTTCAAATATCCAGATTTATGTCTCGATTAGTAAATATAAATATCTACTTGAGTCATCCTTGAAGATAGATTAATCCACTTCTTGCAACAACACTTATTTGACTACATACATCAATATGCATATTTCCAATTACTTTGTTGCTCGTTCTTTATGGTCTATGAACGATATTTTAGTTTTCTTCACTATTTGGATGAAAGTTGCAAGTGTCAGATGATTCGTACTCATATGAATTCAAAGTCCATCACTATGGAATTTTCCCATATGGGTTTCTCCAATGTGACTAAATCCAGTGCCACACATATGTGGTATTCTTTTAGTCTTGCAACATTTAGCATCAGTGTTATGGATGTTCAATTCTATCATAAATATTCATAACTTACATCCTATTCACAATTGGAGTATGACCCTTTTGTTCATTAGATGAACAACTATTCTTCTCTTATGACCAACCTCCTTGCAATCTTCTATGCAATGGGCTAGAGTGTATAAAACTCTAAAATGAATTGTGACAATAAATTCAGAGGTAATATGTTGATGAAAAAGTATAATAACTTATACAAAATTTTCAACACATATTTTAACCTTATTAATTTGTTGGTAATTAGGCCATAGTAATTCTTACATCAATTCGCAAGAATATGCAATTGAGTCGGCATCCTTGCGATCAACTTTTAACCAGAATTCCTGAAGAATTTTAGTGTTTAACAATTTAATCACAATTCTCAAGAATCATACTTTACTTGACCGATTTTCTATACCTCTTATAACTTGTATGACATTCATACCTGAGTCAGACATTCCAGTCTTCTTTCCTTTCCGCCACTAAACTTCTTATAGTTTCAATATTTCTCCCACTCAACAGGAGAATCATCTAACTTTTAAGAGTAGCGTGAGCCCCAAATTTCCCTAGGCATGTAAGTCTCATTACACCCTTTGGTTTTGTTCTTTCTCTTTATGTTCTCACCATCAACTCATGACTAGTGTTCTTTGGATCTTACACTTTTTAATCTTAAACGTAGCTGAATGCTTCACTTAGAACTTGCAAAAAAACACTTATTTAGATATCATATATATTTTAACCTATCTTTGTTTTTGAAAACATTTTTCAGCTCCAAGAATATCACATAACTATCCCAAACATTTTGAAGTTTAGGTTTCTCGGAAGCAAGCAGACCGTAATGTAATTCTTAGACTTTTCGATCGAAGGACATAAGTTTCGTCATCCATAGCATTAGTAGGACAGCATTGCAAGCATGCGAAAGGACAAAAAAATCCTTCTTGGCACTCTTAGAGGAAAATCCTGTCAATCGTAAAAGATTCTACCATATAAATAACTTTCAATCAATTTCAATAGCAAAGATGGAACGGCGAGCCATAACTCTACAAGTATAATGCAAACTACATGAAAGTGCAACTATCCCTGGGTGGTTTTTGTAATGATTAACAACATATAGCTCTTTGAGCTAATGCCATTACAATATAAATATTTCAGGAAAGTTCAGTGATTGGCATGGCACGGATAAGGAATGTGGACCCCTCAAAATGCTAAGGCGAAAAGAATTGGCTCAAGCTTTAAAGTCCAAGACTCTACATTTTCTATTTTAGTGATCCAAGATCACATTGAGTCTGTAGGAAAGCCAATACTATTAAAAGGGGATGAATTGTTGCTTAATGGCTTGCTTGCTCAAAATGCTTAGTGATATGCACCAAAAGCCCTCAACCACTTTCTCATATCCACATATGTCCCAAACCAAAAGTCAAACTCGGCCCCACCAATTTGATTCATCCGGCGCCACCGAGTTCATTTGACATAGCCATTTCCGGTAACCCTAGTATTTTTGGTCTCACCATAGGGATCTTGGTCTCACCGAGATGGGGTTGCAAACTCTCTGTTTCCCTTCGTAACATTTCGGTCGAACCGAGATGAGCGATCGGTCCCACCGAGTCTGCAATGCAAACTCCATGTTTCCTTTTCGTAACGCTTTGGTCCCACCGAGACGAGCGAATCGGTCCAACCGAGTTTGCCTGACCAACTCTCTGTTAGCTTATTACCAAAGTCGGTCCAACCGAGTTTAAGTAATCGGTCCAACCGATATTACGTTATGCCCTAACCCTAATGATATCTGTCACACTGAGATGACATGTCGGTCCCACCGAAATTGCCTAACGGTCACATATGTACTAAATGGGTCCGACCGAGTTTTCTGATTCGGTCCCACCGAGTTTGGTATAATGTGTGTAACGGTTAGATTTTGTGTGGAGGCTATATATACCCCCACCCTCTCCTAATTCGTGAGGAAAGCCATCAGAACATGCCTACACTTCCACTACCCATTTTCTGAGAGAGAGCCACCTACTCATGTGTTGAGACCAAGACATTCCAATCCAACCATATGAATCTTGATCTCTAGCCTTCCCCAAGTTGCTTTCCACTCAAATCATCTTTCCACCAAATTCCATCCTATGAGAGTGAGTTGAGTGTTGGGGAGACTATCATTTGAAGCAGAAGAGCAAGGAGTTCATCATCAACACACCATCTATTACCTTTTGGAGAGTGGTGTCTCCTAGATTGGTTAGGTGTCACTTGGGAGCCTCCGACAAGATTGTGGAGTGAACCAAGGAGTTTGTAAGGGCAAGGAGATCGCCTACCTCGTGAAGATCTACCCTAGTGAGGCAAGTCCTTCGTGGGCGATGGCCATGATGGGATAGACAAGGTTGCTTCTTTATGGACCCTTCGTGGGTGGGGCCCTACGTAGACTCGCGCAGCCGTTACCCTTCGTGGGTTGAAGTCTCCATCAACGTGGATGTACGATAGCACCACCTATCGGAACCATGACAAAAACATCCATGTATCCTATTGCGTTTGCACTCTCCAAACCCTTCCCTTTACCTTCTTGCAAGTTGCATGCTTTACTTTCCGCTGCTCATATACTCTTTGCATGTTTGCTTGAATTGTGTTAAGATTGCTTGACTTGTGCTAAGTTGTTAAAATCTGCCAAGAACTAAAATTGGGAAAAGGTTAAGTTTTTTTGGTCAAGTAGTCTAATCAACCCCCTCTAGACATACTTTCGATCCTACAATTGGTATCAGAGCTTTGGTCTCCATTTGCCTTGATTTCCATAGCTTTTGGTGATCATAGCCTTGGTTTCGCAACCTAGGAGAGTATGGTGTGTAGCGAGGGAAATTACCACCGTAGAGGTCCTTACTTTGATGGTACTAATTTTGCTAGTTGGAAGCATAAGATGAAAATGCATATTCTTGGACATAACCCCGCTGTCGGTGTCAAAACCGGCGGATCTTGGGTAGGGGGTCCCGAACTGTGCGTCTAGGCGGATGGTAACAGGAGACAAGGGACACGATGTTTTTATCCAGGTTCGGGCCCTCTCGATGGAGGTAAAACCCTACTCCTGCTTGATTGATATTGATGATATGGGTAGTACAAAAGTGGATCTACCACGAGATCAAGGAGGCTAAGCCCTAGAAGCTAGCCTATGGTATGATTGTTGTAATGGTTGTGTGTCCTACGGACTAAAACCCTCCGGTTTATATAGGCACCAGAGAGGGCTAGGGTTACACAGAGTCGGTTACAATGGTAGGAGATCTACATATCCGTATCGCCAAGCTTGCCTTCCACGCCAAGGAAAGTCCCATCCGGACACGGGACGAAGTCTTCAATCTTGTATCTTCATAGTCTTGGAGTCCGGTCGATGATGATAGTCCGGCTATCCGGACACCCCCTAGTCCAGGACTCCCTCAGTAGCCCCTGAACCAGGCTTCAATGACGATGAGTCCGGCGCGCATATTGTTCGGCATTGCAAGGCGGGTTCCTCCTCCGAATAATTTATAGAAGATTGTGAAAACCAGGATAGTGTCCGGCTCTGCAAAATAAATTCCACATTCCACCGTAGAGAGAATAATATGTACACAAGTTCAATCTGCTGACGTATTTTGTGGCATGACATCATACCACTGCCAAGCCTTTACTTGAATCGTTTTTTATTATACCACCTCAGCGCATTTAGCGAAGTGGTTTCCTTGGCACATCTTGTCGAAGCAGAGATCGTGTTCCCCTTATTCCGGGATTCCCATCAATACGGACGTGGGTAACCCAACCGCGCCCGTTGCCACGCCCCCTCTATCGGAGGCGAGTCCCGAACGGTCACGGGGACAACTCTTGGTATTCTCCCTCTTTATAATGGGACCAAGGCTCGTTTCTTTTCTTCAATCCTCAATCGAATCTACTCCTCGCCCCGAGCTCCAACACCCAGAGCCCCAGATTCGAGCGCTTCGGACCTTCAACAATGTCCGGCTCCGACCTACAGGGCCGGTGGATGCCCTCCTCCGTCACGGAAGAGGACGTGCTAAAGCTGCGAGAAGCCAAGTACCTGACTTACGAGATTTTTCATAGGTTGCCCGCCAAAGGGCAAGTCATTCCCACCCCCGAGCCCGGCGAAAACGTCGTGTTTGTGTCCCACCTCCGTCGGGGTTTAGGCTTCCCAATGGATCCTTTTGTGAGAGGGCTCATGTTCTACTATGGGTTGGAATTCCACGACTTGGCTCCGGAGTCCATCCTCCATATCCCATCATTCATTGTCGTCTGTGAAGCCTTCCTCCGCATTATCCCTCATTTCGGCTTGTGGCTTAAGACCTTCGACGTGGAGCCGAAGATGATCGAGGGGCGTCAAGCAGAGTGCGACGGGGCGGTTGTAAGCAAAAGGGCCGACGCTCCATGGCCCGAGGGCTCTTTCCAGGAGGAGCTCGGCTTGTGGCAGCAGGAGTGGTTCTATATAACCGCTCCCAGGGGCAGCAGGCAGAAGCCGCCGCCCATCTTCCGCTTGGGCCCTCCACAGCGGCTGATGTCATGGGTCAGCCAAGGGCTCAACTGGGGGCTGTCAAAGGACGTACCCCTATTGCAGGGCCGGATTCGAGACCTCCAGGAGAGGGAGATCAATCTGGTCATAGTGATGCAGGTTATGCTGATTCGGCGCCTCCTGCCCTGCAAGCGTCACCCCCTCCGTCTATGGGAGTTCAATCCCGAGGGGCCGCGAGCTCTCCAACACATCATGGGTATGACACCCGTGGAGATGTACAAATTGTTCTTCGGATCACAAGAGATGTGTCCGGAATTGACCGAGGATTCCGGCCTAAGCTGCAATCGCTCAGATACTCAGGTAAGTGGACCTGCGTCTGAACACACCGTTTGTTTACGCCTTCTTGAATTTGCCTTTTAACCCATCGTCTCTTGAATAGGAGTGGATAGCGCAAGCGAAACTGATATGGTGTTCGGCCCCCCTCCCGGAGACCGTGCCGGATCCCGTGCTGGTCAGGATGCTGAAGGTTGCGCCTTCAGAGGAAGGTGAAGGGGAGAACAGGGACACCACCGCCTTTACCAAGGAGGCTTTGGAGAAAGGGGGAATCGAGAATCCCTCCTTCCAAGGGGAGAAGAGGACCGCCTCCGAAAACCCGGAGATGAAGGCCTCGAAGCGGGGGAAGAGATCTTCACCAGAGGGTCCTGCGTCCGGGGAGGCCCCGGCCGCACTATCTCCCCTAAGGAATCAGCCCTCCAGCGAGCCGTAAGTAGAAAAAAGGGGGGTTCTATAATAAGAGACATCCCTATGTTTGCTTCTGAGGATAACCGAAGTTTTTACCTTGCAGTTCGGATCTCCGTCCTTCTCAGATGAGCTCGTCTTCGGGGGACCTTCGTCTGGAGATGATGGAGAGCGAGACGCCTCCATCCACCGCACCATTAGGCGGGGCGGACGAACCTGAGGTGTCATTGCGGAGGGTATCCCCGAGTCCGGCGGGGCCAGAGAGTTCGGCACCGGCTGGTGTGCGGCCGGGAGAGCTGAAGGATCTGCTTGAGAGGGCGTCTATCTCAGAAGGTCACCGTACGTTGATGAGTATGGTGATTGGAAGAATTTCGTCCGCCGAAGGCGGGTTGCATGATGCCGTCAGAAGCTTGCTGGCGGGGTTTGAGGTACGTAAAGATGACATACCTACGATTTTGATGGTGCCACTGCTGTGGAGAGTCTTCGGGCAGAACTTGCTCGAGCCAAGGAGCAGGCCAGAAGGAGTGATGCGGCTGCCTCGAGGGCGGCCGAAGAGCTAGAAGCTGAAAGGGCTGCTCACTGCCGAAGCAGGGAGGAGATGGCCGAAATGGCCGTGAAGTTGAAAGATGCTACCGACCGCAATGAGGTTCTTGAAAAAGAACGCCTAGCGGAGCAAGAAGGCCTGAGGAAGGCCACCGCCGAAGCCAAGGATGCCCGTTCTGCAATGAGGGCTATAAAGGAGGAGCTGCCCCAGGCCGGAGATATTGTGGCTAGCAAGCCCTTTCTGCTGCGCAGGAGGTTTACAGATCCGAAGTACGCTCAGCTTGGCTAGCTGTGGGGTCCGGAGGATCCTTATATGGACTTAGCGGCGAGTGCGGCAGATGCTGTTGTGCACTTCCGAAGTCAAAAGGATCACAAGACGGAAGAGCTTTTTTGGTCTCAATTCCATAGTCCGGAGCGTTCACTTCCGCTGACCGATCGGTTGGCCGAGTGGGCTGAGCTGAATAGACTGTCCGGACTTGCCATGACGGTATCGTGGCTCATGTCTGGCCGGATAGGCCCAAGCCGAATAGTTATTTTGGCTTATTGCAGCAATTCCTTGGGGCGGTGCCGCATATCAAGGCGATGAAGCGGTCGGCCTGCATAGAGGGTGCCCGGATGGCCCTCACCCATGTGAAGACATACTGGACGGAGATGGATGCCACCGCTATTGCGACCCAGGGTTCGGACGAGAGCCGGTTACCCGCCGAGCACTATTTTGGAGAGGTTCTGCGTGGTGCTCGTGTAATAGAGTCGCAGTGCTCAAAAAATGTCATGTTCAAATGAACTTTATGGTTTATAAAATGATGTTTATAATATAAGCGCTTTTTGTACTTGTGCGTTCAAGTATTGAAATATCTCCTGTGCGGCCGTTAATGTATACTTGTGTATAACCTGAAAGATGGCAGTCTTCGGCTTCAGCCCCCACGCACATAGTGCAGGGGTGTTTGCGAAATAGCGCATTTTCACACTTAATCCAACGTCTTGGTCCTGTGAAGGAGGTGGTAGCGTAGCAAACGAGGCAACCAGACTATAATGCTTTATCACTTTCACTTAGCCATAGGAGTTCGAAGGTGGGGCTATGATATAGCCCCTAGGGGCACCGCACTCTCCGTATTTGGGGTGCGTGTGTGCCTGACCGGGAAGCGGTCCTTCATCAAAGCGGAGGAATTCTAAACATTCCACAGGTCGATCGAGTGGTTGACCAGTCTCACGCTACATCATGACAGTCAGTTTTCGGCTTTCTCTACTGAGGTGCTCACCCGGCCGAACCGGGGCACAATCGCAGTAGTTCTCCTGGTGCCGCGTTAGCCGATGATACGAAACGTAAGGCAGCAAAACATAGGAGCCAAGCAAACCCAACATTTGACCAAAGACATGATTCGGAGCTGATGCATATAAGGCCTAACTCGAGACGCCGAACACTCCCTGAGGTGTTCGGTCTTTATGATGATGGGCAGATCAATGCCCTAAGCCCCTAGTGTCCAGGTACACGCAAGGTCCTCTGACGCGGCCGATGCCAAAACGCCAGCCTCCTCTCTGGTTATGATGAGAAACCAGGGGATGTATAGCAACAAGAGACAGTAAAAAAGGTTTACGTAGGGTCTTAATCTGAAAAGAATCCTTGCAACGGGTCCCTACTGCACGTCTGCGCCTGTGTCTCCGTTGTGCTGTATCCTGGACGGGTGTAACACGCTATTCATCTGTAAAAGAGAGGAACTTAGTTTGAAAAGGAATAGTGTTAAGAATGTATTTAAAACAAAGCATGAATAAATGAATAAAGTTGAGCTTTTATTGGCTCCTTATTGCTCATATGCACAACCCCTTGTAAAGGCGTGTGCGGCTAGGGAGTCCCTAGATTATTTATGCCGGACTTGTCTAGCCGTGTCCGGTGTCTTGAACGACCTTTTAATGAGATAATGTCGCGTGGACCGGGCATTTTAAGTGTAAGAGACGCGTAGTGTGGTATTGCGTTAAAGCGGACAAAAGCTTCACGTCCCAATAGTGCTTGATGGCTACTTTTGAATGGGGCGATATGAAAGATTAGCTTTTCGCGTCGGAAGTTGTCGGGTGACCCGAACACAACTTCTAGTAGTAAGGCGGCCGTGCACTTGGCGTAAGGGCCTGGCGTCACTCCTTTGAAGGAAGTGCGGCTATGGTGAATTTTAGTATGGTCTATCCCCAACTTGTGGATTGTGTCCGGATATAGCAGGTTTAAATCGCTGCCGCCATCCATTAGGACTTGTGTAAATTGTAGTCCGTCGACTATAGGATCCAATATTAGAGCAGTCCATCCTGCATTCCGAATACTTCTGGAATAGTCCAGGTGGTCGAAAGTAATTGGTTTTGACATCCAATCTCGAGGTTCCGCTGGGGTGGACCGTGCGACACCTACTTTGGCGGGTTCCGCACTGTTGTTCCGTATTATCACATGAAGTGAATTTACTGTTTTGACTTCTTGTGGGAAAGTCTTTTGTTTTCCGGCGCTCTGCTGGTGGGGTTCGTCATCATCCTCGCTTGGCGCATCGAGCCCCTTGTGTTCGGCGTTGAGTCGGCCGGACTGTTTGAAAACCCAACAATCCCGGTGGGTGTGGTTTGCAGGCTTCCCGAAAGTACTGTGGATTTGACATATCCAATCCAAAATTTTGTTCAGGTTGGATAGCTCGTCACTGTTATCCTTAAGAGGCAGTGTTTTATTGTTCGGCCGCGAGCTTTTGAATCCGGCGTTGACCGCCGTGTTCTTTGGGCTTTTTTCTTTATTTCGGCGCTGGTCCTTTCTGCGCCGTGATTTTCCGTTTCCATCTATGATCTCGGATGTACTCGGGTCGCTGGTGCTACATCTTGCTAGCCAGCTGTCTTCCCCCGCGCAAAAGCGGGTCATGAGGCTTGTTAGCGCGGCCATTGTTCTCGGCTTCTCTTGGCCGAGGTGTCTGGCGATCCACTCGTCTCGGACATTATGTTTAAAAGCTGCTAAGGCTTCGGCGTCCGGACAGTCGACTATTTGGTTCTTTTTGGTAAGGAACCTGTTCCAGAATTTGCGCGCTGACTCTCCGGGTTGTTGAGTTATGTGACTTAAATCGTCTGCATTCGGAGGGCGGACATAAGTCCCCTGAAAATTTGCTCTAAACACGTCCTCGAGCTCTTCCCAACTTCCAATGGTATTTTCTGGGAGGCTTTTGAGCCAATGCCGAGCTGGCCCTTTGAGCTTGAGGGGTAGATATTTTATGGCATGGAGATCATCCCCTCTAGCCATGTGTATGTGCAGGATGTAATCCTCAATCCAGACTCCAGGGTCTGTTGTTCCGTCATATGCCTCTATGTTTACGGGCTTGAAACCCGCTGGGAATTCGTGATCTAGCTCCTCATCAGTGAAACATAGTGGGTGTGCGGCGCCCCTGTATTTAGGTGTGCCGCTATTTTCGAACACTCGGCGTGTTGTGTTACTTCCTGGGGCCCTCTTCTTTGGCCCATAAATGGACCTGACCGGGCCATCCATTTTGCGAGGGTCTTTATGCGTTTCATGTGCCGGCTTATGTTCGACGCCGCTTGCCGCTCTTGGCCTATCATCT
This sequence comes from Triticum aestivum, assembly GCF_018294505.1. Taxonomy (NCBI): domain Eukaryota; kingdom Viridiplantae; phylum Streptophyta; class Magnoliopsida; order Poales; family Poaceae; genus Triticum; species Triticum aestivum. The sequence continues at coordinate 244,216,819 of NC_057798.1, forward strand.
AGTCGCCTATCCGGCCAGGCGGCCTCTTTGCTTTTTGATTGTGGGGGCTCTACGGCCTCCTCGTTGAATTCTGGCAGCAGCTTGCGCTTCGGGTAGCTCTTTGTTTCGTGGCTATTGCCATATTTGTCAGTGGTCTTGAGTACTTTGCTCCACCTCATTTTGAGTATGTCTTCCGCTGTTTTGAGCTTCTGTTTCTCCTTCTTCAAACTTCTTGCAGTGGCGACAAGCCTTTTTTGACGATTCTTGTGCTCCGGTGGTGTGTCCGGCGTGAGATCGTCTGGACTGTTGTTTTCGCCGGGGATGGATTGATTATCCGATTCCTCCTGCTCGGATGGTTGCTTGGTTGCATGTTCGTCGCCCACTGGTTTGCCCTGCTCTATGGCTGGGTCATTATGGGTGCTGTTGTTATCGGGGCAGGACTTGGGGCGGCGCTTGTGTCGCCGTTTTGGTTGTTTTTTGGGGGAATTATCCTTTGCCGTGTCCCGTTGTTCCTCGTTATCGCTCCCTTTTGGACTGTCCACCATATATACATCATGAGTTGAGGTGGCCTTGCAGTGCCCCGTAGGCGCTGGTTCTTGATCGTCTCCGGCGTCGTCGTCCATACCATCAATGTCTTCGGAGTCGTAGTCTAGCATGTCGGTTAGATCGTCGACAGTGGCTACAAAGTGGGTGGTGGGTGGGTTTTTAATTTCTTCGTCGTCCGCATCCCAACCATCTTGACCGCAGTCCGGCCAGGGCTCTCCTGATAACGGGAGATACTTTAGCGAATTTAGGATGTCGCCAAAGGGTGAGTGCTGAAAGATGTCTGCAGCGGTGAACTCCATGATCGGCGCCCAATCAGATTCGATTGGCAGGGGCGCCGGTGGTTCGGAGTCCGGCAAGGAGTCCGGCACTTAGGAGTCACGAACTTTGCAAGGGACAAGGTCAGTATTCGGCTCCATCGCCGTAGAAGTTGCAGCTCCCAAGGCGGTGTCCAGCCACCTGTCCTCGATCTGCGCGGTCGGCTCCGAACTATGGGTCAGAGCGGACTCGTGTGCGGCCTCTAGGGTACTGTCCGGCGGCAGAGCTAAGTCATGCCCATCGTGACAGTGCGGCACGCTCGGCTGTGGCTCGAATCCATCAAAGGTCAAGTCTCCGCGGATGTCAGCCGTGAAGTTTAGGCTTCCAAACCTGACCTGATGGCCAGGGGTGTAGCTTTTGATCTGCTCCAGATGGCCAAGTGAATTAGCCCGCAGTGCAAAGCGCCAAACACAAAGATCTGTCCGGGGAGAAAAGCCTCACCCTGTACGGCGTTGTTGTTGATTGAATAAGCCATCAAGCCTATCGGTGACGACATAGAGGAACTCTCAATGAAAGCACCAATGTCGGTGTCAAAACCGGCGGATCTCGGGTAGGGGGTCCCGAACTGTGCGTCTAGGCGGATGGTAACAGGAGACAAGGGACACGATGTTTTTACCCAGGTTTGGGCCCTCTCGATGGAGGTAAAACCCTACTCCTGCTTGATTGATATTGATGATATGGGTAGTACAAGAGTGGATCTACCACGAGATCAAGGAGGCTAAGCCCTAGAAGCTAGCCTATGGTATGATTGTTTTAATGGTTGTGTGTCCTACTGACTAAAACCCTCCGGCTTATATAGGCACTGGAGAGGGCTAGGGTTACACAGAGTCGGTTACAATGGTAGGAGATCTACATATCCGTATCGCCAAGCTTGCCTTCCACGCCAAGGAAAGTCCCATACGGACATGGGACGAAGTCTTCAATCTTGTATCTTCATAGTCTTGGGGTCCGACCGATGATGATAGTCCGGCTATCCGGACACCCCCTAGTCCAGGACTCCCTCACCTGCCGTTTGGGCTATTGTGTGTATTGGCTTGCAAGGTGAATTCTTTGATGGGAGAGAACCGAACCGTGAAGCTACCGCAGAAGAGTTGAAGATGCTGCAATACAATGCTCAAGCTTGTGATATCCTCTTCAACGGATTGTGCCCCAAAGAATTCAACAAAATCAGCCGCCTTTAGAATGCGAAGGAAATTTGGGATACTTTGATTGATATGCATGAAGGTACCGACTCTGTCAAGGAATCCAAATTGGATGTGCTTCAAAGTCAACTTGACAAGTTCAAAATGAAGGATGGTAAAGGTGTCGCTGAAATGTACTCTAGGCTTGATCTCATCACAAATGAGATTGCCGGCTTAGGAAGTGAAGAGATGACCGATAAATTCATCATCAAGAAGATCCTAAGAGCCTTGGATGGAAAATATGATACCGTGTGCACATTGATCCAAATGATGCCCAATTACAAAGATCTCAAGCCAACGGAAGTCATTGGAAGAATTTTTGCTCATGAGATGTCACTCAAGGATAAGGAAGAGCTTCACAACAAGTCAAGTGGTGCTTACAAAGCCTCATATGATGCTCCTACATCATCAAGTGAGAAACAAACCTTCAATGAGGAATTGAGCTTAATGGTGAAAAACTTCAACAAGTTCTACAAGAGTAGAAGCAAGGAAAGAAGTTCCAAGTCAAGGTCCTACAATGACAAAAGATCTTCGAGTCGTGAACATAATTGCTACAATTGTGGAAGACCCGGACACTATTCCAACGAGTGTATGGCTCCTTACAAAAGGAGAGAAGATTCACCCAAAATAAGAAGTAGAAGAGAAGAATCACCACCAAGAGAGAGAAGGAGTAGAGATGATCATGATGAATGAAGAACCTCCTGGAGAAGCAAGGATTCAAAAAGGAAGGATAAATCATCAAAGAGCTACACAAAGCGAAGACATCAAGCTCATGTTGGTGAATGGGTATGCGGATCACTCCGAGAGAAGCTATCACTCCGACTCCGAATATACTCAAGATGAAGGTGTTGCCGGTCTAGCACTTGTGTCAACTAACGCCTACGACATATTTGACTCACCAAATGAAGAAATTGGAAGATGCTTCATGTCTAAAGGCCCAAAGGTATCACACACCGAGTATGTTGATTTCAATGGTGATGAAGATGACTTGTTAGGTGATGATGATTTACTTGTTGACAACTCTAGTGATGAATACTATGATGAAACATCAATTAATCATGCTAATCAAGATAAAATGAATGACAATGATAAGGAGAAGATTGAGAGCCTAACTAAAGAACTAAACACTCTTAAGTTAGCTCATGAAACTACCTTGGAAGATCATCGAGAACTTTTAAAGACTCATGAGAAGTTACACTTTGAAAAGCTCAACCTTAAGCAAGAGCATGAGTTTTTAAAGGCAATCAATGATGGTCTTTGCAAGAAAAGTTCTTCTTACATTGCCAAGCGTTTACTCTTATCTACTTACATGCCACAAGTCAAGTCTAGTAACAAGAGTAAGAAATATTCTTCTTCTAGTAGTAACAATAATCATGCTAAATCCAATGTTGTTGCTTCTAGTAGTTCTCTTGATTCCACTAATGATTCTCTTAGCCAAGTTTTACTTGAGAAAGAAAATAGCTTATTGAAGGGAATCATAGAGAAAGGTGTGTACAAGAACCTTGCCGGAAGCAAGCAATTTGAGGAAATTGTACGCAAGCAAGGAAGGCACCGGAAGAATCAAGGTGTTGGTTTTGAACGAAAGTTCAATGCCAATGGAGTTGAGTGGGAAGAAGTCAATACCCCAAGACGAAGTTTGTCCCCCAACGAGAGAAGTATGATCCTACCTCTTTCCAAGGGACACAAGCTCAAGATGATCTTCCACCACAAGACCACAAGCAAAAAGACAAGGACAAGCTTCAAGAGGAGATTGATGCATTTGAAGAAGCTCCCAAGGCCTTGGTCAAGTGGGTTCCCAAGACTACATCAAGTTCTACTTCATCAAGTTCCACTAAAACCCCAAGGATTCCCATCAAGATGATGTGGATCCCAAAGAAGAAGGACTAGAGAGTTCTTGAGGGTGACTCCGCCAACAATCTTCACTCACATCATTTTGGCAAGGAGAAGTGCAATCAACTTCCACATCTTGCACTAGTTCAAGGAGTCACAAATCCTCTTGTTGGTAAGACAAGTGACAAGGTAACCTAATGCTTTCATGGACATCATCTTGTGTGTGCATCACTCTATGTCTATGGATATCCTTGTTTGTTCCTTGTGGGACTAACCCGTGTAGGTATTGAAAGTGCAACTCACTCCAATGGATTGCTCCAAATGATCTACAACAACATTGAGCATCCACATCTTCAACACCTACATGAAGTCATCATCGACAAAACCCAAGATTAGTTCATCCCTCTTAGGGGGCATCTCACATCTAGGGGGAGCTTTACTCTAAAGAATTGAGCTAAAGCAACTCAAATGGTGTGAACACAACAATGCTTTATGTAAAAGTGGTAACCCCACTTGTGCTTAAACGATGAGTATGACCTATGATCAAATGTTCTCATTTGACTCCTAAGTCAATATACTCATATATAGATGACCTAGTCATCGCCAACTGTTTGATAGATGCTAGAATTGGTTGTGCATACTTTGCCACAAATTTCATTTGCCATCTTATTGTGTGAGCATGTCGTGTGCATAATTTATTCATTGAGGACATCCACTTGTTGTTTTGTTTGTTTGCCTCCTTTTCTTTTGCCAAGTGGATGGACAAGAATGCCTAAGAACCTTCTCTAGCTATCTATGCTTTTCTCGTCTCAAACTCTTTTCATGCTACATCACAAAGTTTGATCAAGTCAGATTCGAACCACTCTATGTGAGGAGCACTCGGAGTCCCCGATTCGTCATAGACTTAAACTTCCAAAACCTCTTCGTGCATTTCGGTCTGACCGAGAAATCCATTTCGGTCAAACCAAGTTCACTAAGCTGATCTAGGTTTTCATCTCGGTGCAACCGATTTGAACACTTCAGTCACACCGAGTTGCAGCAACCGCTCGCGATTTTGCAATCTCGGTGCCACCGAGTTGTTCCTCTCGGTCACACTGACAGGGTCGGGATATAAATACCCATGGGTAAGAATGACAATTTTATCCATGGATATGGATACCCATGGAAACCCGACCTGAATGGACAGGGTTTGGATACAATTTTATACCCATGGACAACGCCCGAACCCGACCCGATTAATCATGGATAGGGCATGGGTATAATTTTATACCCATGGATATATCCAAACCCGACCCTTAAGCGTATACCCTGTCTGCTATTATTTATTATAATAAAAAAATCAACAAAAATTTCCTAATCCCCACCGAGTAATTACTCCACTGCTCCTTCCCATTCTCATCTCCTCGGCAAACGACTCGTCAATATTCATTAAGGATCTTCTCATCTCCTTGACTCCTACTCCTACGGACCTAGATATAGCCGGTGCCGCCATCCACATGTGGTGCCGCACTGCAGCAGCCAACTCCACGGGCAGGTGGCTGGCCAGCTCCATCTCCACAGATCCCCCCGACTCCTCCATCTCAGCTTTCCCAAGCACACAACAAACCACCAGTTTGTACGCGCGAGAGCGAGGTGGAGCACGACGATGCAGCATGCGGCAGCGCGCACGACCAGGAGTATGGCGGCACAGAGGCGCAGCAAGGCGGGCGCAGACCACGACGAGGAGCAGGACCACGTCGTGGAGGCGATGACTACGCCAAACAACCAACCGTTAGGGTAAACCTTTTGTTCCTGCTCGTGTACATCTACTACTTGTGCGTGGATGTGCATGACGTGCTTGTTCATGAGTTTGTAGTAGTAATTAGAGTAGAGAACAAGAGATTTGTAGTGGACTAGTGGTCAATTTCTATTTTTTAGTTCATTACAAGAGAAAAATCAGACTTTACTGCATTACTGATCTGTAGTGGTCAATTTCAGTCAGGTTAGACTACAAAATCTGACTAAAAAGTGAAATCTGACTACAAATCAGAGAACAGGAGAATATGATACTTCTGGCGGTCAATTCAAGTCAGATTCCACTTCTGTACACATGACCCAATCTATGGATATGACTGTTAATTAGTACAGTAATTCATTTTTACAAAATATGTCAGTTTATTTCTGAATTTCTATCAAGTGGATTGTGAATGATTAGTATAAAGTTAGAATCCGACTGATTAAGATTCATTTGCTCAACTTGGTCAATGTCATGTGCTCAACTTATTCCATGTCATCTGGTAAATAGAAGGGCTCACGGGCTTTCACTTTAATTATAGTTTTTTTGGTTGTAAAAATTGCAATTTAGGAATCGAAATTGTACAGTTTAGACAAGAGATTTGTTTCAATTAAAGCTTGTACTCAACTTTCTCCATGTCATGTGCTGAAGAAAGGATCTGACAGTCCGTCACTTTAGTTATTAGTCATTTTGGTTGTAAAATTGTAATATAGGTACCACATTTATACAGTTCAGACAGTATGTACCTAGTTTCACATTAACTGAAACAAATGCCTTTTTTTCATTTTATAGCGCAATGGATTCTCATGGAGCACAAGGTGGTGCTAGGGCTATCACTGGGAATGTTAACCTAGCTACTTCCCCAACTCAAGCTACTACTGTGAGAGCATCACAACGTCATGGTGGTGATGGATCTGTTAGAGTTGGTAATAAAAGAAAGCTCACATCAATTGTGTGGGAAGGAAATTTTGAAAATAAAATTATTAATGGGGAACCGAAAGCTGCGTGCATGTATTGCCATAAACTTTTTATAGAAAAAGGTACCAGTGGCACTTGACACTTGCTGAGTCACATGAGCTCTTGTGGTGCTAGGCATGCACCAATTGGTCCAAAGCAACAAAAAGTAAGGTTGTCAAAGGTTGATGAGGGGAAAGGCAATTTGGAGAACATTGTGTTTGATCAAGATGTTTCTAGAAAAGAGATTGCACTAATGATATGTGTTCATGAGTACCCACTATCTATGGTCGATCATTCAGGTTTTCGGAAATTTTGTTCCACATTACAACCAATGTTTAAAATGGTCTCAAGGAATAATATTAGAAAAGAAATTCTGGGTATGTATGCAGCTAAGAAGGATAAGATTGTGAAGTATTTGGCAAATTTTAGAAATCGAGTTGCCATCACCATGGACATGTGGACCGCTGGACATCAGAAAAGAGGTTACATGGTAGTCACTCCACATTTCATCGATGAGTTTTGGAAACTAAAGAGTATTATTTTGAGGTAAGAATATGTTCTTTTTCAAATCCTTATAAATCTGAAATTCTTGATTAATTTACTAATCATTGTAATCTCAAATGTTTACTTTCCTTATGTCTTAGGTTTGTTTATGTGCCTTGCCCACATAATGCCGAAGTCATATGTAAAGCACTGTAAAAGTCCCTTGTTGAGTGGAATCTTGAGGGAAAGATATCGACAGTGACTCTGGACAATTGCAGGTCAAATGATAAAGCAATGTAATATTTGCCAGATATGCTGGATTCTAGTTCTCTTATATTGGAGGGTAAGTACTTGCATATGCGTTGTGCTGCACATATACTTAATTGGATTGTGAAAGATGGTATGGATGTCATGGAGAAGAGTATAGAACGGGTTCGTGATAGTGTTGCATATTGGTCTGCTACTCCTAAGAGGCATGAGAAATTTGAAAAAATGGCATGAACTCTAAACATTGAATACAAGAGAAGGTTTCTTCTTGACTGTAAAACCAGATGGAACTCAACCTACATAATGCTAAGCATTGCATTAGAATATATATAGATATTTTTGAAAAGCTGAAGGCTCATGAGAAACTATTTAGCTGATGTCCAACCAAAGATGATTGGAAGATTGCTAAGGAACTTTGTGATAGGCTCAAGGTTTTCTATGATGTCACTGAGGCATTTTCAGGCACTAAATATGTTACTGCAAATTTGTTCTGTCCCAAAATTTGTGGTATTCAGCTGGCAATAAAAAAATGGTCTACCGGTGAGAATAAGGTTGTACAAAAGATGTCTGAGGAAATGAAACAGAAATTTGACAAATATAGGAAAGATGTACATGGACTTATGTCTGTTGCAACTGTTCTTGATCCAAGGTACAAACTTCATATGTTGCAAGCTCTGTTTGGTTCTCTCTATGGAATTGAATATGCAGATGTTAAAGTTGATGAAGTAAGGAAGTTAATGGCTAATCTGTTGGAGCAATATCGAGAAGATGTTGAAGTTGTGGCTACATCGGAGGCTATGGACACTGATGTCGCAGAAGTTGATGGAGTTGATGATGTAATGAACATCTTTGATCAATATATGTCCTCAAAACCTACGATTTGTGCTTCTCAAGTTCGGACAGAATTAGACTTGTACTTGGAAGAGCAAACCATCAAGAGAGTACCAGACAAAGATATGGACATCATAAATTGGTGGAAAGTTGCAGGTGCAAAGTATCCTACTTTGCAAAAGATTGCTCATGATATACTGCCTATCCCTGTGGCATCGGTGGCATCAGAATCAGCGTTTAGTACTAGTGGCAGGCTACTTAGTTCACATCATAGCCGACTTGTGCCAAGTATGGCTGAAGCACTCATGTGCATGCAATCTTGGTCCCGTGCTGACATGATAGGTAAATAATCCTCTCAAATTGCAATCATTCAATTAATTTATATTACACAATAGTTAGTTTTTTTACTGAGTGTTCCTTCATTACTTAAATCTTGCATCAAGGGATAGCAACTCCACTCTCTTTGCGACATTTCAAAGTGTTCTTGATGATGATGAAGAAACTATGCTAATGTATTCCACTCATTATAGTTGATTTTACATGATACAATATTTGGTTGTTTATTTCCATGATTTTAATTATTGTTCTTATGATATGTTCACATGAAGGATGAGTCCGAGTCTATCATAACTGAAGCTTAATCGGTCATGCGGTGAAGAAAGAAGATGATGCCTAGAAGAATGCCTTGCTTCACTTATAACCAGAATTATGATATACTTATGTCTCCTGGCTGTAGGAAACTAAGGCTGATAAATTCTGTTGGGCTATTTCTATGCTATTTTGTAAGAAATTAAGACTAAAAAAATTATGTTGGGATATCCCTATCATCCTATGTCATTCTGTGAGGAACTAAGGCTGAGAATTTTCTACTTATGCTTATTTGATGTTCTAATATGTCATTCTATGAGAATCTGAACGATTATTTCATGTGGTGCCCTTCTCAGATGTCATTTTGTGAGAATTTGAGTCTGTATGTGAATGTTGTGCCATGTTATGTGATTTTCAAGGTATTATGTATACGTGTTTTGGTAGGACCCGATGGGTATCCATTGGATATGGATATCCATCGGGTTTGGACATGGACACAATTTTTTGCCCGTGGTTTTTTTCGTGGATGGGCAAAGAATAACCTCATGGATTCGGATATGGATTTGATTTTGTTCAACCCGGGCCGAACCCGATCCATTGCCATCCTTACCCACGGGTGATATTTTGGAAATTACTTCAAATCCTCTCAGCCCGTGCGTGTCCTGCTCTGCCCCCCCTTGGGTCTCCGAATCGTCTCCTCATCGCCAACGACCTCCCGCCGTTGGATTCTGCCGCCGTCGACAGATTCTGCTCCACCGTCACCGCCGTAGCGAACACTCGCCATTCTAGGGTACATGTTCAACCCCTTGTGCTATCATTTTCACTCCGATTCCTAGCACAAGGACAATGCCATGGTTCTTGCCACGAATGAGATTAATCTATCTAGCTAAAACTTCCTTAGGTCTAGATTGATTCTCGAAAATTTTAGGGTTAGCTCTCCACAGAACTCATCTCGGACCGACCGAGTCGTAGAATAGGTCTCACCGATTCGGCTTAGGCCATTGCACATGCGCTTTTCGGTCAAACCTAAACGTGCAAATCGGTGTGACCGAGTTCAAGATTCTGTGAAACCCTAGCAATCTCGGTGCCACCAAACTGTGACTCGGTCCAACCGAGTTCACTAGTTTAGGTTCCAAGTGTTGCTTCGGTATCACCGAGTTTGTCAATTCGGTAGCTCCGAGATCACTTCTGTAGAGAACTAAAACTAAGCTTTTTGACTCAATTTGTTTTGCAAAACCTCTGTTCTTTGTGATGCTCATCTACTCTACCTCATCTACAACCTATTCACAGGGTTTGCTGACAGTTTGCCTGCAAGATGTCTGACCAGAGTGACAGCCAGAACAGGTCTGAACAACAAGAGCGGTTGAGTGAGGGCACTAGTCCCTCCAACAGCTATGATGAGGGCAGCAGGAGCACACCTAGTAACTTGCCCAAGGAAGCTACTAGAACAAGGAAGAAGAGAACTTCTGATTCAGAGGATGATGACTATGTTGCAGCTGAGGATGAGGTCACTTTCAAGAAGAAGGTGGTGAAGAAAGAGTTTGGCACTACTGCATCAACTAGGCCAGGCATGAACAGAAAGGCACCAGCTAGGAGAGTGCCTACATCCAAGCCAAGGAAAGTTGCCATGGGTGGAACTATGAAGTTCACCATTGAATCTGAAGAAGAGGCAGCTGGTGAGGACAAGAAGAAGAGGGAAAGAACAACAGCCAAAGTTCTTGGAAAATCTTCGATGGTGAGATCTGATGAGGAGGAAGAGGATGCTGCTCCAGCACCTAAGGAACAGAAGCTCATGGGAGATGCTATTAAGTCAGGGGCTGCTGCTAAGCCCAAATCTGCTCCCAAAGCTGCTGCTCCAGTTCCCAAGACTGCACCCAAGAGGAGTACCAGGAACATACCTGCTGAGGAAAAGAACAAGGCCCAAGTGCCTGAAGCTGAAGAAGAGGAAGCTGAAGCCCAAGTGCTAAGGAAGCTAAAGCCAAAGATCCCAGACCATAATGATGCACATCCTGTTGCAGAGGACATGAGGATCAGGAAGGATGCAGGACTGAGACAGTGGAGGAAGGCTGACCAATATGCTGCCAGGAGGAAAACTATTGTGGATTATAGGTTCCATACAAAGGAACAACAAGATTTCTACGAGACAATCCTGCTTGACAAGAAGCCCATAGTGTGTGACATGAGATGGGTTGATTGGACCTACATTAGAGAGAATGAAGATCACTTCCCAGGTGTTTATGACAGCTTCAAGGCCTATGAAGTGGACAAAGTTTGTTGGTTAGAAGCTCACAAAGTGGAATGATGAGCTGATCATGCAATTCTACTCTACTGCTCATTTCTATCCAGATGGCAGAATTGTATGGATGTCAGAGGGTACAAGGTACCAGTCCACAGTTGATGAGTGGGCTAGATTGATCAATGCTCGAGAAGCTCATGAAGATGACTTGGATGTCTATGCCAAGAAAAAGAAGGATCATAAATCCATGGTAAGCATGTACAAGGAGATTCCTGATGCAGACCTGGAGACTCACAAGTTTGGCTCAATGAAGCACTTGTTGTCAGGGCTGCCAACTATCAACACCATTCTGAGGCACACTGTGTTGCCAAAATCTGGAGATCACAGAATGATAAGAGGTCACTCCATCAACTTGCTACATATATTTTTCGTCCCTCAAAAATTCAAAGTGATGAGTCTGATTGTGGAAATAATCAAGAGGACAGCCACAGATCAGAAGAGGTCTTGTGGGTATGCTCCACAAATTTAGGTGCTCATCAACTCCAAGATGGGCACATGCACATATCTGTTGGACAAGGAGCATTTATCCCTCAGGCCAGACTTTTGAGGACAACATTGTTGTCATGCATGAGGAAGATCCTTCCTCAGTGCAAGCACATGAAAAGAGAGAGAAGGCAAGGGCTAAGAAAGCTGCAAAGATGCCAACAACTGAAGAGGCATCTCAGGTGTTCTTGAAGAGCAAGTAAGATCACCTTCGATATCTGATCCAATCCACCTTGAGGATTGAGAAGGGCTTGGCCACCCTGACTCAAAACCAGGAGAGCTTGGAGAGGATCATTGAGCAGAAATTATATGATCTTGATGTCAAGGTAACTGAGATTCAGTCAGTGGTTGAGCAACTTCAGGAGGAAGTGGGGGAGAAGAAGGGCAAGTCTACTACAGATGCTTTCACTAGAGTGCCCAGAAGTCAGAGGTCTGCTGCAGTGCCTGTACCAGATACAAGAGCTACTACATCTGCACCAGCAGTCACAGCTTCAGTGCCACCAGCTCCAGCAGCCACTCCACCAGCTCCAGCTACATCTATAGAAGCTTTCGTCCTTGGAGTCATCTCTACACCACCTCATGAAGACCAAGCCTGAGAGACGCATAGCACTATGCATATTTTTAACTTTTTGGTAACTTGTTGCCAAAGGGGGAGAAATATGTATAGATCATAGTCTTTGAGAGAGAGTGTGTTGTATTGTCTCTCTTTGCAATAATAGTTGCTTGAACTTTATTGTGTGTTTTCTTGATACACTATGTCTTTTGTGAGATACTTGGATGATCATGTGTTTGATCATATGCTACTTTAATGTGTGCTTGAATGATATTATCCTTCATATCCATTTATGATCACTCACTCTGCTTGGTGATGAGTGCATGATTTCAATTATTATCATTTTGAGCTCTCCACCAAGACGTATGTGACATGGAAGAGTGACCCATGATCCTAACACATTGTGCATTTGCAGTCCAAAGCAATTTTTAAATAATGCACAAATTTAGGGGGAGCTCTTGTTTGTCACACACTTCTTAAAGCGACAATGTATTTCAATCTTATTATCATTTCTTGAAGCTTTGATCTATATGTTGTCATCAATTACCAAAAAGGGGGAGATTGAAAGTGCAACTATCCCTGGGTGGTTTTGGAATGATTAACAACATATAGCTCATTGAACTTATGCCATTACAGGATAAATATTTCAGGAAAGTTCAATGATTGGCATGGCATGGATAAGGAATGTGGACCCCTCAAAATACTAAGGACAAAATATTGGCTCAAGTTTTAAAGTCCAAGACTCTGCATTTTCTATTTAGTGATCCAAGATCACATTGAGTCTATAGGAAAGCCAATATTATTAAAAGGGGATGAGGTGTTGCCTAATGGCTTGCTTGCTCAAAATGCTTAGTGATATGCTCCAAAAGCCCTCAACCACTTTCTCATATCCACATATGTCCCAAACCAAAAGTCAAACTCGGCCCCACCGATTTGATTCATCTGGCGCCACCGAGTTCATTTGACATGGCCATTGCCAGAAACCCTAGTCTTTTTGGTCTCACCGATAGGGATCTCGGTCTCACCGAGATGGGGTTGCAAACTCTCTGTTTACCGTCGTAACATTTCGGTCAAACCGAGATGAGCGATCGGTCCCATCGAGTCTGGAATGCAAACTCCCAGTTTCCTTTTTGTAACGCTTCGGTCCCACCGAGTTTGCCTGACCAACTCTCTGTTAGCTTATTACCAAAGTCGGTCCAACCGAGTTTGAGTAATCGGTCCAACCGAGATTATGTTATGCCCTAACCCTAATGATATCGGTCACACCGAGATGACATGTCGGTCCCACCAAAATTGCCTAATGGTCACATATGTACTAAATCGGTCCGACCAAGTTTTCTGATTCGGTCCAACCGAGTTTGGTATAATGTGTGTAACGGTTAGATTTTGTGTGGAGGCTATATATACCCCTCCACCCTCTCCTAATTCGTGAGGAAAGCCATCAGAACATGCCTACACTTCCACTACCCATTTTCTGAGAGAGAGCCACCTACTCATGTGTTGAGACCAAGACATTCCAATCCAACCATATGAATCTTGATCTATAGCCTTCCCCAAGTTGCTTTCCACTCAAATCATCTTTCCACCAAATCCCATCCTATGAGAGTGAGTTGAGTGTTGGGGAGACTATCATTTGAAGCAGAAGAGCAAGGAGTTCATCATCAACACACCATCTATTACCTTTTGGAGAGTGGTGTCTCCTAGATTGGTTAGGTGTCACTTGGGAGCCTCCGACAAGATTGTGGAGTGAACCAAGGAGTTTGTAAGGGCAAGGAGATCGCCTACCTCGTGAAGATCTACCCTAGTGAGGCAAGTCCTTCGTGGGCGATGGCCATGATGGGATAGACAAGGTTGCTTCTTTATGGACCCTTCGTGGGTGGAGCCCTACGTAGACTCGCGCAGCCGTTACCCTTCGTGGGTTGAAGTCTCCATCAACGTGGATGTACGATAGCACCACCTATCGGAACCATGACAAAAACATCCGTGTCTCCTATTGCGTTTGCACTCTCCAAACCCTTCCCTTTACCTTCTTGCAAGTTGCATGCTTTACTTTCCGCTGCTCATATACTCTTTGCATGCTTGCTTCAATTGTGTTAAGATTGCTTGACTTGTGCTAAGTTGTTAAAATATGCCAAGAATTAAAATTGGGAAAAGGTTAAGTTTTTTATTTGGTCAAGTAGTCTAATCACCCCCCCCTCTAGACATACTTCCAATCCTACACTACACATAGACAAAATTCATAATTAATTTGCACTAGTGATTAAACTAAATTAATACATAATTGTGCTCCCATTAAATCAATATATCTCATAATTGATTTTAAGTGATTCAAGATCCAAATCTAGTTCTTAGCCATTGATGTGGACATCACTAATGACGAAAATTTTCAGCGGTAGGCAAACTTTTGTCGATCATATATCCATATGACTCTTGTTCATATTTTGATGCTTTGTGCTTCGTGCTCAGAACGATTCTGCTAGAACTTCAAGAAAACGAAGTGCTATCTGCATACATGGTCTGACCATCAATGTCATACACCTCTCAACTCGTTTGTACTCATGTGGACATGACACACTCCGAGATGCTAGAATGTTGTATATGGTTGCAACACTAGGAAGAGCACCTTTTAACTTGATATTTTCAGTGATAGATCACCCTACTAATTGACTATTGTTCAATCAACGGGTGCAAACAAAGACGGGATAAGCATCCCAGACAATTCATAATAATATGATATGGTATAGCCCTGGGTGATACGTCCCCAACATATCTATAATTTTTTTATTGTTCCATGCCATTAAAGTATCAATCTTGGATGTTTTATATACATTTACTAGCAACTTTATATCATTTTCTGGGACTAACCTATTAACCTAGTGCTCAGTGCAACTTGTTGTTTTTTGCTTGCTTTTTACTTTGAGAATATCAATACCAAACGAAGTCCAATTTCCACGAAAATTTTTGGAGATTTTTTTCTGGTGATAAGAGACCCTGAAGCTTCTGGAGTACATGAGAGGAGGCATGTGGGGTCCGCTAGACATTAGGGCGCGCCAGGGGTCTCCGGCGCAGAAATTGCAACTAATCCCCGGGTGGTTTTGGTAATTCATAACATATAGCTCATTGAACTAATGTCCTTTCAAGTTAAACATTACAGAGAGTTCAATGAATGGCATGGCATGGAGTAGGAATGTGGACCCTCAAAATGCTAAGGACACATATTGGCAAAAGCTCTAGAATCTTCATCTTTGTTTTAGTGATCCAAGATCACATTGAGTCCATAGGAAAACCAATACTATTAAAAGGGGATGAGGTGTTGCTTAATGCCTTGCTTGCTCAAAATGCTTAGTGATGCTCCAAAACCCTCAACCACTTTCCCCATCCAAATATGTCCAAAACCTAAAGTCAAACTCGACCTACTGATTCTTTCTATCCGGCGCCACCGAGTTCATATGACATAGCTACAGCCAGAAACCCTAACAGTTCGGTCACACCGATACGGATCTCGGTATCACCGACATGGCTTGCAAACTCCCTATGACTTCTTACATTTATTTCAGTCTCACCAAAATTGCAATCGGTCTCACCGAGTTGGCTTGACATTCACTCTGTTGCTTATTGCTTCATTTCGGTCTCACCGAGTTGACGCATT
Organism: Triticum aestivum; assembly: GCF_018294505.1. Classification (NCBI taxonomy): domain Eukaryota; kingdom Viridiplantae; phylum Streptophyta; class Magnoliopsida; order Poales; family Poaceae; genus Triticum; species Triticum aestivum. The sequence continues at coordinate 244,232,551 of NC_057798.1, forward strand.
CGGTGCCATCGAGTTTATGTTTTCCCTAAGCCCTAGCACATCGGTCACACCGAGTTGTTCTAGTCGGTCCTAGTGAGATTCCTAACATTCACATTTTGAACTAATCGGTCAGACCGAGTTCATCTATTCGGTCTCACCGAGTTTGGTCAAATGTGTGTAACGGTTGGATTTTGTGTGGAGGATATATATATACCACTCCACCCCCATCTCCACTAGTGAGAGAGCAATCAGAACGTGCCTACACTTCCACTATTCATATTCTAAGAGAGAACCACCTACTCATGTGTTGAGATCAAGACATTCCATTCCTACCACAAGAATCTTGATTTCTAGCCTTCCCCAAGTTGCTTTCCACTCAAATCATCTTTCCACCATAGCCAAATCTGAGAGAGAGAGAGAGAGAGAGTTGAGTGTTGGGGAGACTATCATTTGAAGCACAAGAGCAAGGAGTGCATCATCAACACACCATCTATTACCTTTTGAAGAGTGGTGTCTCCTAGATTGGTTAGGTGTTGCTTGGGAGCCTCCGACATGTTGTGGAGTTGAACCAAGAAGTTTGTAAGGGCAAGGAGATCGCCTACTTCGTGAAGATCTACCCGAGTGAGCCAAGTCCTTCGTGGGCGATGGCCATGGTGGGATAGACAAGGTTGCTTCTTCATGGACCCTTCATGGGTGGAGACCTCCGTGGACTCACGCAGCTGTTACCCTTCGTGGGTTGAAGTCTCCATCAACATGGACGTACGATAGCACCACCTATCAGAACCACGCCAAAAATCTCCATGTCTACATTGCGTTTGCCTTCTCCAAACCCTTCCCTTTACCTTAATATGCAATGTGTTACATTCCGCTTCTATACTCTTAGAATTGCATGTGAAGGTTGATTGCTTGACTTGTGCAAATAGCTAAAATCTGCCCACAACTTAAATTGGGAAAATTATAGATTTTTAATTGGTCAAGTAGTCTAATCACCCCCCCTCTAGACCTACTTTCGATCCTACAAGTGGTATCGGAGCTTTGGTCTCCATTAGCCTTGACTTCCATAGCTTTGGTGATCATAGCCTTGGTTTCCCAACTTAGGAGAGTATGACGTCTAGCAAGGGAAATTACCACCGTAGAGGTCCTTACTTTGATGGCAGAAATTTTGCTAGTTGGAAGCATAAGTTGAAAAATGCATATTCTTAGTCATAACCCTGCCGTTTGGGTTGTTGTTCATATTGGCTTGCAAGGTGAATACTTCGAGGACGGAAGAGAACCGGATCATAAAGCCACCGCGGATAAATTGAAGACGTTAAAATACAATGCTCAAGCTTGTGATATTCTCTTCAATGGATTGTACCCTGAAGAATTCAAAAAAAATTAGCCGCCTTGAGAATGCAAAGAAGATATTGGGATACTTTGGTTGATATGCACGAAGGTACCGAGTCTGTCAAGGAATCCAAATTGTATGTGCTCCAAATTCAACTTGATAAGTTCAAACAGCAGGATGGTGAAGGAGTCGCTGAAATGTACTCTAGGCTTGCTCTCATCACAAATGAGATTGCCGGCTTAGGAAGTGAAGAGATGACCGACAAATTCATCATCAAGAAGATCTTTAGAGCCTTGGATAGAAAATATTATAATGTGTGCACATTGATCCAAATGATGCCCAACTACAAAGATCTCAAGCCCACAGAAGTCATTGGTAGAATTGTTGCTCATGATATGTCACTCAAGGATAAGGATGAGCTCCACAACAAGTCAAGTGGTGCTTACAAAGCTTCAAGTGATGCTCCCACAACATCAAGTGACAAGCTAGTCTCAAATGAAGAATTGAACTAAATGGTGAAGAACTTCAAGAAATTCTACAAGAGTAGAAGCAAAGAAAGAATTTCCAAGTCAATATCCGACAATGACAAAAGATCTTCTAGTCGTGATCATAATCGCTACAATTGTGGAAGACCCAGACAATACTCCAATGAGTGTAGGGCTCCCTAGAAGAAAAGAGAAGACTCGCCTAAAAGGAGGAGTAGAACAGATGAATCACCTCCAAGAGAGAGAAGGAGTAGAGATGATCGTTATGAATGAAGACCCTCTCGTAGAAGCAAGGATTCGAAAAGAAAGGACAAGTCATCAAGGAGCTACACAAGACGAAGATATCAAGCTCATGTTGGTGAATGGGTTTCCGGTTCCGACTACGACAACTACCCCGAGAGAAGCTATCACTCCGACTCCTAATATACTCAAGATGAAGGTGTTGTCGGTCTTGCACTTGTGTCAACCAACTCCTATGACATATTTGACTCACCAAATGAATTAATTGGAAGATGCTTCATGGATAAAGGTCTCAGGAAAGTTACTGTGCTACTTGGTTGCAAGCGTGCAACCTTAATGATCCGGCAACTCTTCGTCGTCCAAAGCTAATTGTCGTCTAAGAATTAGAGGGAGGAGGTTAGAACCACACTAGGCTTCTAATTATGAGTACAAGAGGATTATCCAAGCTCTAATTAGTCAACTAGGACCAACTAGAACAAGAACTAGAAGAACTAGAGGAGGCTCCAAAAACTATATCTCCAAAAGAGCAAAATCCCCTAGTATATATAGGTTGGAGGGAGAGGGAGGGATGCCACCAAGAGGGAAGGAGTACCTCTTAGTGCACTAGCCTAGGGGAGGAGGAGCCTAACTCCTCCCCTTCCCCAATTTGGTCTCCTTCCTTAGGGAAGGAGGCACTTTCCCACTTGGGCCTTTTTGGCCCAAGTTGCCTTCCACCACTTGGCCTTTTTAGCCCCGTTGATATTAATTAAATATAAAATAGTTCTAAATATTTCCAGACCATTATATATATAATTTAATATCCTCGTAAATATTTTTCACCTATTTAACATCCTCATTTTCTATGACATGAAATTCGTCTTGCTAGCTTTCAGTATAAGCGTGCCTTCCCTCATGCTCCATTCATTCAGGCTCTCATTGAGAGTGTAGCTCCACTCTCTCTTGCCCGAACTCATGTGCATGAGAAGTGGATTATTCCTCCTCACATGGCCCACGATTAGGCTCCCAAGGGTTTCTCCAAGTCTGCCCCTGCTCATAGGTCTGCTGCTCAGTCTCATCCTTCCACTTCCAACTCTGCGTCTGTTGGGCGTTTTTCCCGTTTTCTCGGGAAGGCCCACTCTACCATGATGAATGCCTTCACCTTCACCTGCACTCAAAACCATGATATTGTCACTCGTTTGATCACCTCGAAGAATGCCTTGAAGTCTCGTCTGCGTGACTCTGGGGCTCCCGATGTTAGTGACGATGAGCGTCTTCTGGTGGCTCCTTCAGATTTTGGCTTTCCTTCGGGGCCTAAGTGGGCTGATTTCTTCGACGATGGTGGTGGTCGTGGATCTCATAATGATGATGATGACCCATGATTGTCTATTGGGTTCTCCCTATCCCTTTTGGGTACTTCATGCCAAGGGGGAGAGCTAGTTATTGTTCCTGTTCTATCTATGTTAAGACTTGTCTTATGTTAAACCATTATGCTTTGAGTGGGTGTATGACTTTTATCTATGACTTTATGTATGAAGAGATATTATGATATTGTGATATTGTGCTCTTATGATGGTTATGATTGAGATATTATGATATTATGACATTGTGCTCTTATGATTTTTACGATTGTCACCGTAAGGGGGAGCTCTTCATATTTGTGCATCAAGGCCTTGAAATGCTTTTCGACAAATCTGTTTTTAAAGTATAGAACAATTTTTGTGTGTACTATGAGTGTATTGTCATCAACTACCAAAAAGGGGGAGACTGAAAGTGCAGTCATGCCCTTGATCGTATTTTGATGTTGATGACACTATACTCATAGGGGACTAACAAAGTTTGTCATGTATATCTCAGGTTTTAGTCCCCTCAGGAGCATGTGTGTGGATTATGATTTCACAAATATTTAACTTCCTCAAGAACGAAGAAACAAGTCTACTAGCTTAGGCCCTTTTTGTGTTTGTGCTTGAGTATAGGGATCCTGCACTATTAAGAGGGGAACATGGGGTCTCGCGAAAATCTTGCTCAAGTGATCTTCTTTAAAAACAACTGTCTACAGAACTAAATCATCGGATGTCCGGTCCTTGTCGTTCGTCCGGGACCTGCTAAGGCCTCAGACGTCTGGCGTCCACCGAACGGCCGGTATTTTCTTCACATAGCCAAAATGTCGGATAACTGGTAGTCACCGGACGTCCGACACTTCCTAGTCAGTACCAAAACGTTGGATGACCGGCGTCCACCGAACGTCCGGTAGCGTCTCTACAGAGCCAAAACATCGGATGTCCGGTATCAACCGGCCATCGGGTACCTTCTATACCGTGCCAAAACGTTGGTCGCCCGGTCCCTGTCAGATGTCCGGTGTCTGTCGAGGCCTCGGTCGTCTGGTATGTCTCAGACGTCCGACAAATGTTGTTCTCCAGTGGTTCCAATGGCCACTTAGGAGGCATACTATAAATACCTCTCACCTATCCGGTGGGAGGTTTGACCATTCACTTAGAACATCCTCAAGAACATGTTGTACTCTCTCTCACACACTCCTACACCAAATCTTAGAACCCCAAGGGATTTGAGAGAATTCGAGAGAGGTTGTCCACCCAAGTGATAGATCCACTCCTTCCCCATCCTTGCACAAAAGGAATTCGTGATTTGAGCAAGTCTTGAGCTTTTCCCCATCGTTCTTGTTACTCTTGGAGGTTGGAGACTTGATACGTCTCCAACGTATCTACTTTTCCTAATGCTTTTCCTCTTGTTTTGGACTCGAATTTGCATGATCTGAATGAAACTAACCCCGGACTGATGATGTTCTCAGCAGAACTACCATGGTGTTGTTTTTGTGCAGAAATAGAAGTTCTCGGAATGGAACGAAACTTTGCGAGGATTTTTTATATCAATAAAGAGAATTTCTAGAGCCAAGAGATACCTAAGGGGGGCACCTGGGTGGGCACAACCCACCAGGGCGCGCCTACCCCCCCCCCTCCCCCAAGCTCACCCAGGTGGGCAGCTGGGTGCTGCCCACCTAGTGGCCCCACTGACCCTGAAACCAACGCTATAAAATCACGTTATTCCAGAAAAAAATCAAGGAGAAAGAATTATCGCGTTTCATGATACGGTGCCGCCGTCGTCTCCTGTTCTTCATCGGGAGGACAGATCTGGAGTCCATTTGGGGCTCCGGAGAGGGGGATCTTCTTCATCACCAACACATCTCCATCACCAATTCCATGATGCTCCCCACGGGGAGTGAGTAATTCCTTCGTAGGCTCATTGGTCGATGAGGAGTTGGATGAGATTCATCATGTAATCGAGTTAGTTTTGTTAGGGCCTGATCCCTAGTATCCACTATGTTCTGAGATTGATGTTGCTATGACTTTTCCATGCTTAATGCTTGTCACTTTGGGCCCGGGTGCCATGATTTCAGATCTGAAACATTTATGTTATCACCTTTATATCCATGTTCTAGATCCGATCTTGCAAGTTATAGTCACCTACTACGTGTTATGATCCGGCAACCCCGGAGTGACAATAGTCGAGACCACTCCCGGTGATGACCGTAGTTTGAGGAGTTCATGTATTCACCATGTGCTAATGCTTTGTTCCGGTTCTTTATTAAAAGGAGGCCTTAATATCCCTTAGTTTCCAATAGGACCCCGCTGCCGCGGGAGCGTAGGACAAAAGATGTCATGCAAGTTCTTTCCATAAGCACGTATGACTATTTACGAAATACATGCCTACATTATATTTATGAACTAGAGCTAGTGCCGTATCACCCTAGGTTATAACTATCTCATGATGAATATCATTCAACGAGTCACCAATCCAATGCCTATGAATTTATCTTATATTGTTTCTGCTAAGTTACTATTGCTACTGCTATTGTTACTGCTACAATATCACTACTATCATTGTTACTGTTACCGTTGCTACTGCCGCTATCATCAAAACTATCATACTACAGTGCTACTGATACGTCTCCATCGTATCTACTTCTCCAAACACTTTTTGCTTTGTTTTGGACTCTAAATTGCATGATTTGAATGGAACTAACCCGGACTGATGTTGTTTTCAGCAGAATTACCATGGTGTTATTTTTGTGCAGAAATAAAAGTTCTCGCAATGACCCAAAACTCCACGGAAGTTATTTTTGGAATTAATAAAAAATATTGATGAAAGAATCAAGGCCAGGGGGCCCACACTCTGTCCACAAGGATGGGGGGCGCGCCCCCTGCCTCATGGGCCCCCTGGTGCTGCACTGACCTCAACTCCAACTCCATATATTCACGTTCAGGGAGAACAAAATCAGAGAGAAAGGATTCATCACGTTTTACGATACGGAGCCGCCGCCAAGCCCTAAACTCTCTCGGGAGGGCTGATCTGGAGTCCGTTTGGGGCTCCGGAGAGGGTAATCCGTCGCCGTCATCATCATCAACCATCCTCCATCACCAATTTCATGATGCTCATCGCCGTGCATGAGTAATTCCATCGTAGGCTTGCTGGACGGTGATGGGTTGGATGAGATTTACCATGTAATCAAGTTAGTTTTGTTAGGGTTTGATCCCTAGTATCCACTATGTTCTGAGGTTGATGTTGCTATGACTTTGCTATGCTTAATGCTTGTCACTAGGGCCCGAGTGCCACGATTTTAGATCTGAACCTATTATGTTTTCATGAATATATGTGAGTTCTTGATCCTATCTTGCAAGTCTATAGTCACCTATTATGTGTTATGATCCGACAACCCCGAAGTGACAATAATCGGGACCACTCTCGGTGATGACCATAATTTGAGGAGTTCATGTATTCACTAAGTGTCAATGCTTTGGTCTGGTACTCTATTAAAAGGAGGCCTTAATATCCCTTAATTTCCAATAGGACCCCGCTGCCACGGGAGGGTAGGACAAAAGATGTCATGCAAGTTCTTTTCCATAAGCACATATGACTATATTCGAAATACATGCCTACATTACATTGATGAACTAGAGCTAGTTCTGTGTCACCCTATGTTATAACCGTTGCATGAGGAATTGCGTCTGACATAATTATCCATCACTGATCCAATGCCTACGAGCTTTTCACATATTGTTCTTTGCTTAGTTACTTACCGTTGCCACTGGTACAATTACTACAAAACTGCTACTGTTACTTTTGCCACTGTTACCGTTACTTCCATACTACTTTGCTACTAAATACTTTGCTGCAGATATTAAGTTATCCATGTGTGGTTGAATTGACAACTCAACTGCTAATACTTGAGAATATTCTTTGGCTCCCCTTGTGTCGAATCAATAAATTTGGGTTGAATACTCTACCCTCGAAAACTGTTGTGATCCCCTATACTTGTGGGTCATCAAGACTATTTTCTGGCGCTGTTGTTGGGGAGCATAGCTCTATTCTTTGAGTCACTTGGGATTTATATCGACTGATCACTATGAGAAACTTGAAAGACTAAAGAACTAAGATTTTTCCCTCAACTACGAGGGGAGGTAAGGAACTGCCATCTAGCTCTGCACTTGATTCACCATCTGTTTTGAGTAAACTTGCAACACCTAAACCTGCTTCTGCTATTAATTCTGATATGTCGCATGTTATTGATGATGCCACTTCTACTATGCACGATACTTATGATGAAACTACTTCTATGCTTGATACTACTATGCCATTAGGTGAATTTCTTGATGAACAACTTGCTAGGGCTAGAGAGAATGAAATTATTGAAATTGATAATATTGATGAAAGTGATGATGAAGATTCTCCCCCTAGATATGAATTGCCTGTTGTGCCTGAGGTTTATGTTATGGATGAAGAAACTGCTAGAGATTTTGTCGCTTGCAATGATAGATCTGATCTTAAGAAATCATTAGCTAAGCTGAAAGAAAAGTCTCTGAATGCTAGAATGAAATATGACCCTGCTTTTGCTACTTCACCTATCTGTGTTACTGATAAGGATTATGATTTCTCTATCGATCCTGAGATAATTACTTTGGCTGAATCTGATCCTTTTTATGGCTATGAATCTAAAACTGTTGTGGCACATCTTACTAAGTTAAATGATATAGCCACCCTATTCACTAATGATGAGAAAACTCGTTACTACTATATCCTTAAGCTATTTCCGTTCTCATTAAAGGGTGATGCTAAAACATGGTTTAATTATCTTGATCCTGGTTGTGTGTGTAGTCCCCAGGATATGATTTATTACTTCTCTGCTAAATATTTCCCCGCTCATAAGAAACAAGCTGCCTTAAGGAAATATATGATTTTGTGCAAATTGAAGAAGAGAGTCTCCCACAAGCTTGGGGGAGGCTTCTCCAATTACTTAATGCTTTGCCTGATCATCCTCTCAAGAAAATGAAATACTTGATATCTTTTATAATGTACTAAACAATGCTTCTAGAGATTACGTGTCTAGTTGTGTTGGTTGTGTTTTCAGGGAAAGAACTGTTGATCAAGCTGAATTGCTATTGAATAATATGTTGACTAATGAAAACAATTGGACACTTCCTGAACCAACTCCTAAGCCAACTCCGAAGAAAAGAGGTGTTCTATTTCTCAGTGCTGAAGATATGCAAGAGGCAAAGAAATCTATGAAAGATGAAGGTATTAAAGCTGAAGATGTTAAGAATTTACCTCCTGTTGAAGAAATACATGACCTTAATATACCACCTATTGCTGAAATACATGGTCTTGATAACCTGACACAGGTAGTAAAGGTAAATTCTCTCTATAGATATGATAAAGTTGAAATCCCGTCCACTAAGTTTGCTAGCCAATGCTTGGATGAGTTTGATGACTTTATGGCTAAATAAGAAAACTTCAATGCTTATGTTGGTAGACAATTGAAAAGAAATGCTTATATGATTGAACACTTGGGTGATTATATGTCTAGAGTTAAAGGTGAACTTAAACTCATTAGTAAACATGCTTCTATGGTTACCACTCAAGTAGAACAAGTGCTTAAAGCTCAAAATGATTTGCTCAATGAATTAAACAATAAGAAAAATGATAATGTTGTTAGAGTTATGACTAGAGGGGGTAAAATGACTTAGGAACCTTTGTATCCTCAGGGCCACCCTAAGATAATTGAGCAAGATTCTCAGAGAACTAATGTTGATGCACCTAGTCCTTCTAAGAGGAAGAAAAAGAAAAATGATAGGAATTTGCATGCTGCTAGTGAAACTGTTGTTGACACACCTGAGAATCCAATGATATTTCTATTTCTGATGCTGAAACACAATCCGGTGATGAACATGAACCTAGTGATAATGTTAATGATGATGTTCATGTTGATGCTCAACCTAGCAATAATAATGATGTGGAGGTTGAACCTGCTATTGATCTTGATAACCCACAATCAAAGAATCAATGTTATGATAAGAGAGACTTCGTTTCTAGGAAGCATGGTAAAGAAAGAGAACCATGTGTTCAGAAACCCATGCTTTTTTTCCTCCTAAACCATCCAAGAAAAAGGATGATGAGGATTTTGAGCGCTTTGCTGAAATGATTAGACCTATCTTTTTGCGTATGCGTTTGACTGATATGCTTAAAATGAATCCTTATGCTAAGTACATGAGAGATATTGTTACAAATAAAAGAAAGATACCGGAAGCTGAAATTTCCACCATGCTTGCTAATTATACTTTTAAGGGTGGAATGCCAAAGAAACTAGGAGATCCAGGAGTACCAACTATACCATGCTCCATCAAAAGAAACTATGTTAAAACTGCTTTATGTGATCTTGGAGCCGGTGTTAGTGTTATGCCTCTCTCTTTATATCGTAGACTTGAATTGAATAAGTTGACACCTACTGAAATATATTTGCAAATGGCCGATAAATCAACTGGTATACCTGTCGGTATTTGTGAGGATGTGCCTGTTGTGGTTGCAAACGTTACTATCTTAACGGACTTTGTTATTCTTGATATTCCCGAGGACGATAGTATGTCGATTATCCTTAGTATACCGTTCTTGAATACTGTCGGGGCTGTTATTGATTGCAACAAAGGCTCATCTTGTTGCCATTTTCGATCTCCTTGCTCAAAGCTCTACTCACAAAACTGCTTTGGGGTATTGTTCTTTGGTATGTGACTCCTACAATGGCCCAATTAGTTTTTGTTCTAGTGCTTTATTCATTGCAAATTTTTGCTACTGAGGTGACCCTGTTCTTGAGCTTGCATGTCAAATTTATTTGGTCCCAAGTAGTTCTAATGCATGATATAGTCTCTAGGCACTTGTGGGACTAGTTGGTATCAATTTTGCTGAGTTTGGTTCACTTTTATTTTGAGTTACTAAAAATTTCAGAAAATTTCAGAAAATGATGAAGAGATTTTTGAGGGGCTCTTCGAGCCGAAGCTCGAAGGATAAGCAAAGTGAAGAGAATAAAAGCCTAAATTTAATCTCCCTCGCACCGCGGAGGTTCGGTCATGTGATTGGCCTTGTGATGAGTTCTTGAGAGCAGCCAGGATTCGTGATGACTTTTATCATTTGGCTGACAATGCAGGCCTCACCGACTTCCTCCACGACCAGCACGATTAGTATCTCCTACTCACTAATACTTTCGTGCAAAATTTTCACTTTCATGCTAAGAAATCACCACCTTCCGTGGAGTTTCATTTATATGATGAGGTTAAGGAGATGTCACTATATGATTTTTGTGAGGTTTGCAAGATACCTTTCGAGGGAAACATAGAGGAACCACATCATAGTGATATGGATGGATTTATTGATATGATTGCTGTAGGGGAAACGAGGAAGGGTTCTGATGCAAGAATTACTAGCATACACTTTCCTGTTATACGTTACTTTGCAATATTAGCTAGTAGATGCTTAATTGGTCGCTGGAACTGTGGAAACCTTAGTGCCCATGATATTGTTATTTTGTGCCATGCTTTATTTCGCGATAACACTTTTAGTTTAGGCGCTATTATTGCTAAACGATTAAGTCTGAACCGTACAAAGGGCCCCATCTTTGGAGGCATCTTTGCTTCACGCCTTGCTAAACACTTTAGGATACCTATTAGGCATTATGAGAAAGAGGAAAAGTTGCTGCCCCCTATTTTTCTAGACTATAAGAGTATGGTAGCACATGAGTTTATTGTGAAAAATAATGAGATGATGCTTATGTATAATTTGAGATTTAATAAAACTCACAATGAGACTATTATCTTGCCTACACCCTCTTTGTTTAACATACTTTCAGGCACGTACCTCATCTTGCCGGAGGCCGTTTACGCATACCGGAGCCAGACACCAGCTCTAGAGCCTGAGCCGGAACCACCACTTGACCCTTATCGACAGTCCTTTTATCAGTGGGATCCAGAGGAGATCGCCAACCAGTGGCACTCAGATGTCACTCCTCAGAACACTAGAGAAAGTAGCTCTGGTCCATGGGCATAGACCAACTTAGGCCAAAAGCCTAAGCTTGGGGGAGTACGTATTTCTCACCGACATTACATTCATGATCACACACTCATTGTAGTGGTCGGTGCTCATATTTTTTCATTGCACTATCCATGCTAGTTTATTTTCTTTTTCTTGCTTTCTTCTTGTGTGTTTGAATAACCTTAAGAAAAACAAAAAAATTAGTTGTAGCTTTTAGCTAGTTTACTTTCCATGCTAGTAGTAGTAATATTAAAAGAAAACTCAAAAAGATTTCTCGTTCTTCTTTTACTTGTTGGGAGCTTTCCCGTGTAAATAGTTTTATTTCTTTTCTTTTCTTTGGGGGTCGAGAGGAGAAGACCATGATGAAAAAGTTGAGTGGCACTCGTATGCATTATTGTTGATTTAACCAAGAGCGCATATTACCTTGTCTTCTCCCTTGAATTGAATGCTTGCAGATTCCAGCTTAGTCCAATGCACGTGCACTATTATTATTATTCACACCGTTCGGTCGTGCAAGTGAAAGGCAATAATGAGGATATATGATGAAATGATTGAGATGAGAGAAGCTGGTATGAACTCGACCTATCTTTTTTTGTAAATATGATTAGTTCATCGTTCCTGATTCAGCCTATTATGAATAAACATGTTTGCAATGACAATTAGAGATTATAGTTACTTATGCCATGCTTATTAGCTAGGAGTTTATAATGGTTTACCTTGCGTGCCAACATGCTATTAAAGTGGTTGTGATGTGGTATGATAGGGTGGTATCCTCCTTTGAATGATCCGAGTGACTTGACTTGGCACATGTTCACGCATGTAGTTGAAACAGAATCAACATAGCCTCCATGATATTTATGTTCATGGTGGATTATATCCTATTCATGCTTGCACTCAGTGTTGATTAATTTTAATGCATGTTCAAGACTGTTGTCGCTCTCTAGTTGGTCGCTTCCCAGTCTCTTTCTAGCCTTCACTTGTACTAAGCGGGAATACTGCTTGTGCATCCAAAATCCATAAACCCCAAAGTTATTCCTTATGAGTCCACCATACCTTCTTATATGATGTATCTACCTGTCGTTCCAAGTAAATTTGTATGTGCCAAACTCTAAACCTTCAAATGAAATTCTGTTTTGTATGCTCGAACAGCTCATGTATCAACTAGGGTTGTCTGTATCTTCCATGCTAGGCGGGTTATTCTCAAGAGGAGTGGACTCGGCTCCTCACTCACGAGAAAATGGCTGGTAACCGGTGAGGGGTCCTCGGACAGCCAAACTATATACTTTGGCCGAACTGTTGGACTATGAAGATACAAGATTGAAGACTTCTCCCCGTGTCCGTATGGGACTCTCCTTTGCGTGGAAGGCAAGCTTGGATATTCGGATATGTATATTTCCTTCTCTGTAACCGACTCTGTGTAACCCTAGCCCCCTCCGGTGTCTATATAAACCAGAGGGTTTAGTCCGTAGGACAAGAACAATCATAATCATAGGCTAGCTTCTAGGGTTTAGCCTCTACGATCACGTGGTAGATCAACTCTTGTAATACTCATATCATCAAGATCAATCAAGCAGGAAGTAGGGTATTACCTCCATCGAGAGGGCCCGAACCTAGGTAAAACATCGTGTCCCCTGTCTCCTGTTACCATTAGCCTTAGACGCACAGTTCAGGACCCCCTACCCGAGATCCACCGGTTTTGACACCGACATTGGTGCTTTCATTGAGAGTTCCACTGTGTCGTTGCTGTAAGGCTTGATGGCTCCTTCAATCATCTTCAATGACACGGTCCAGGGGGAGGTTTTCCTTCCCAGACAGATCTTCGTATTCAGCGGCTTCGTATTGCGGGCCAACTCGCTTGGCCACCTGGAGCAGATCGATAGCTACGCCCCTGGCCATCAGGTCAGGTTTGGAAGCTTGAACTATACTGCCGACATCCGCGGAGACTTGATCTTTGACGGATTCTAGCCCATGTCAGGTCCGCTGGACAGTCGTGACGAGCATGACTTAGATCTGCCATCAGACCATGTTCGGGAGATCGCACCTGCGATGGCCCCGGGAATCAATCTGGAGCAGATCGCGCCTTCCGAGGACGGGTGGATGGACCCCGCCATGGAGGCCGCACACTTATCGGTGTTGGAGCCGAACACTGATCCCACCTCTTGTGAGGATGGTGTCATCAGACCCTCGGACTCATCTCCGGATATAGGATCCGAACCGTGGACGTCCATGCCTATCGAATCTGATTGGGCACCGGTCATGGAGTTCACCTCCGCGGATATTTTTCAGCACTCGCCCTTGGGTGATGTGCTAAATTCATTAAGGTCTCTTTCCTTGTCGGGAGATTCGTGGCCGAACTATGTCCGGCTCGAGTGGGAAGAGGACGACGAAGAAATTCGTTCCCCACCCACCACCCACTTAATAGCCACTGTTGATGACTTAACCGATGTGCTTGACTTCAACTCCGAAGACATCGACGGTATGGACAACAATGCAGGAGAAGAACAGGAACCACCGCCTATAGGGCGCTGGACAGCCACCTCATCATATGATATATATATATATATATATATATGGTGGACACGCCAAATGAAGGCGATGGCGATGATGCATTGAAGGATAATTCCCTTGATAAGCCACCAAAGTGACGCCGCAGACGCCACTCTAAATCCCGCCACAGTAAAAAACAGCAACAACAGCGCAAGAAAGAATAATACCCCGGTCGACTCCAAAGGAAATGACAACCCCATGGACCCAGTGATGGAGCAGGATGAGCCAGGGGACGGTGAACATAGTCCGGAGCCGACATCAGATGATGCTGATCCCGAGGGTAAAATTCATCAACCTATCTCCGGAGAGGAGAACAGTCCGGACGATGACGCACTCATCATCCCAGAAAGACACTTGGAACAAGAGAACCTCCACAGAAGGCTTATTGCCACCGTGAGAAGCTTAAAGAAGCAGAAGCAAAGGCATAAGGCCGCACAGAATATGCTCAATCGAAGATGGAACAAGGTGCTGGACACTGAAGAGAAATACGGTAGCGATCGCCACACAAAGAGCTATCCAAAGCGCAAGCTGCTGCTCGAATTCGACGACGAGGCTATAGAGCCCATTCAGCCGAAAACGGCTGACCAGCCGGACTGACCACCCCGTGGCCGCGACAGGATGACTAATGATGCCGCACACAAGTCAGCACACGATTTACATGAGCTCCTGGACAAAAATTCCGGTATGGCCAGGTCCATCTATGGATCTAGGAAGCGCGCTTTGGCACAGGATCAGAGCTACCAAGACGATCACACTGAGCGAATACCAGCTAGGAATCTGCACCGAACACAACAACCATCGACAGCATGCCACGACACGTCCAAATACAGGGGTGCCGCACACCCCCTGTGCTTCACCGATGAGGTGCTGGACCATGAATTTCCGGAAGGATTTAAACCCGTGAATATAGAGGCATACGACGTAACAACAGACCCTGTGGTCTGGATTGAGGACTTTAACCTTCACATCCACATGGCCCGCGGAGATGATCTCCACGCCATTAAATACCTACCCCTCAAGTTGAAAGGACCAGCTCGGCACTGGTTGAAAAGCCTCCCTGAAAACTCAATTGGAAGTTGGGAAGAACTTGAGGATGCCTTTAGGGCAAATTTTCAAGGGACCTATGTCTGACCTCCGGATGCAGACGACTTGAGTCACATAATTCAACAGCCCGGAGAGTCAGCCCGAAAACTTTGGAACAGATTTCTTACTAAGAAGAATCAAATCGTCGACTGCCCGGATGCCGAAGCCTTAGCGGACTTCAAGCACAGTATCCGGGACGAATGGCTCGCAAGACACCTCGGCAGGAAAAGCCGAGGACAATGGCAGCCTTAACAAGCCTCACGACCCGCTTCTGCGCGGGCGAAGACAGTTGGCTGGCCCGTAGCGGCACCAGCGACCCAGGTACATCCGAAGTCAGGGATGGCAACGGGAAGCCGCGACGCAATATAAATAAGCGTCGAAGCAATGAAGACAGCCCAGATAACACGACGGTCAATGCCAGATTCAGGGGCTCCCGACCCGGCCAACGGAAGAAGCCATTTAAAGGCAGCAGAGAGGGACCGTCCAGCCTAAATAAGATTCTAGACAAATTATGTTAGATTCATGGCACCCCCGAAAAACCTGCAAATCACACCCATAGAGAGTGTTGGGTTTTCAAGCAGGCCGGCAAGCTAAATGCCAAACACAAGGGGAGGGAGACGCCAAGTGAAGACGAGGGTGAGCCTCGCCAGCCGAACACTGGGGGACAGAAAAAATTCCCACCAGAAGTCAAAACAGTGAATATGATTTACGCAACTCACATTCCAAAGAGAAGGCGCAAACGCGCACTCTGAGACGTATACACCGTGGAGCCCGTCGCCCCCAAATTCAACCCCTGGTCGGCCTGCCCAGTCACCTTTGATCGCAGGGATCATCCGACTAGTATCGGGCACGGAGGATCGGCTACCTTGGTGCTCGACCCAATAATTGATGGATACCATCTCACCCGAGTCCTTATGGACGGCGACAGTAGTCTAAACCTGATATATCAGGACATTGTCCGCAAAATGGGGATAGACCCGTCAAGAATCAGCCAAAGTAGTACTACCTTTAAAGGAGTGATACCAGGCATCGAGGCCCGCTATACGAGCTCTCTAATACTAGAGGTTGTATTCGGTTCTCCCGACAACTTCAGAAGTGAAGAACTAATCTTCGACATCGCTCCATTCCGAAGCGGCTATCATGCATTACTCGGAACAACGGCCTTCGCTCGTTTTAATGCAGTACTGCACTACGCCTATCTTAAACTTAAGATGCCCGGTCCACGTGGAGTCATCACAGTTAGCAGAAATACAGAGCATTCCTTACGTGCGAAAGAATATGTGGCGGCTCTAGCAGCCGAACACTAAGCGGCCCCTCCAACCAGAATAAACGGTCGGTCGTCAAGACCACAGACACGGTTAGGCGAGTCCGGCCCTCCACCAAATGTAACAGCCCAGATAAATCTAAGCTGGGGATACCCCCATAAGTGGTGCTAGGGGGTGCTCGCAAAAAAATAAGCCCATAGTTTGGCTCGACCCTATTTAATACAATAACATATCACATTTTCATGGTTCATTCAGATTAACCAATTCTTTCGCACGAAGTCTTTCACCTGGGTTTTTACCTTTTTACAGATGATCATCGTGCTACACCCTTCCAGGATATGGCACAACAGAGATAAAGGCGCAGACGTGCAGAAGGGCCCCGCTCAAAGGTTTCTCTTTAGATTAAGACCCTGCGCAAACCTTTTTAATGTCTCTTCTTGCTTCTTCCCCTCCGGACACTTAACACAACCGGAAGGGATACAGGCGTTGTTGGTATTTTTGTCACACCAGACTAATGCACATACCTGGAAACTCAAGGCTTATATCGAGGGCGTTATTCAGCCCAGTATATGTTGTAAAGTCTGAATACCTTAGGGAGTGTTCGGCGTCGCGAGTTTTTGCCTTATATGCATCAGCTCCGAATCATGTCTTTGGTCAAATGTTGGGTTTGCCCGGCTCCCGTGTTTTGCTACCTTACATTCCGCTCTATCGGCTAACGCGGCACAGGGAGAACTACTGCGATTGTGCCCTGGTTCATCTGGATGAGCACCTCAGTAGAGAAAGCCAAAAACTGACTGTCATGATACAACGCGAGACTGGTCAACCTCGATGACTCAATTGAATCTTCGCTATTCCTCCACATTAACGAAGGACCGGTTTCTCGGTCATGTACGTACGCGCACCATATTCGAATGAATGCGGAAGTACCAGGGGCTATATAGTAGCCCCACCGTCAAACTCCTATGGCTAAGTGAAAGTGTTAAAGCTATATAGTCCGATTGCCTGGTTCGCCATGCTACCACCTCCTTAACGGACCAAGACGTTGGATCAAGTGTGCCTACGCGTTTCTCGAACACCCCCACATTATATGCGTTGGGGCTGAAGCCAACAACTGCAAACTTTCAGGTTATATACATACATAAACGGCCGCA
Organism: Triticum aestivum; assembly: GCF_018294505.1. Classification (NCBI taxonomy): domain Eukaryota; kingdom Viridiplantae; phylum Streptophyta; class Magnoliopsida; order Poales; family Poaceae; genus Triticum; species Triticum aestivum. Next base: position 244,249,976 of record NC_057798.1, read on the forward strand.
CAGGAGGCACTATAATACTTTCGGGCAAAAGTATAAACACAGCCTTTATAATCATAATAGCATTGTTTTTACAATTGAGATACATGTCACTCGAACATGGCACTCTTCGAGCACTGAGCCTCTATTAAACAGGCGCCTTCTAAGACATCTTCAAAATAGTGCTTGGCCGGGTCATGGCCTCCTGCCGGACCCCGGGTTGCAATAGCGGTGGTTTCCATTCTTGCCCAGTATGTTTTAACACGGGCAAGAGCCATCCGCGCACCCTCTATGCACGCCGACCTCTTCACAGCATCAATATGCGACATAGCACCAAGGAATTGTTGCACTAATCCAAAATAACTATCCGACCTTGTTCTCTGTGGCCAAAGATGATCCACGACAGACCTCATAGCAAGCCCGGACAACCTATAGAGCTCGGCCCAGGCGGCCATCCTTTCATTCAATGGCAGCGGACGCGTCGGGGCACTAAACTGCGACCAGAATAACCTCTCCACCTTATGGTCTTTCCAATCTTTGTAAAATTCGGTCGCATCAGCAGCACTCTTTGCCAGGTCCGCATACGCGTCCGCAGCACTCCACAACTGATCCAGAGGGGCATACTTCGGATCTTCGAACTTCATTCGCAACAAATAGGGCCTCCCAGCCGTGATATCTCCGGCTTCTCGAAGCTCCTCCCTTATCCCTCTCATTTCAGAGCGGGTTTCCTTGGCTGCCTCCAGGGCCTCCTTCAGGTCAGCTGTCACGCCCAATATGCGACCCTATCCTAAAGGAACTCGAAGGTCCCACCAAGGACAGACCCGCATATTGAAACGCTTTTGCAAGGTGGATATCATTACATCAACATTACATAATAGATGGGGATACATACAAAACGCATACAATGCCACACGAATACAACAACATCTCATACATAAGATCAACATCTGACTACGGATGAAACACAAACAAAAACTCAAACGACATCCACCCTGCTAGCCTAGCCTGCCGACCTGGAACCTATCCCCTGATCGAAGAAGAAGCAGAAGAAGAACTCAAGCAAGCAAGCATCGCTCTCGTGTCATGATCATCGGATAAACCTGTACCTGCAACTATTGTTGTAGTAATCTGTGAGCCACGAGGACTCAGCAATCCCATTACCATGGGTATCAAGACTAGCAAAGCTTAATGGGAAAGGAAGGGGTAAAGTGGTGAGGTTGCAGCAGCGACTAAGCATATATGGTGGCTAACATACGCAAATAGGAGCGAGAAGAGAAGCAAAGGAACGGTCGTGAAGCTAGTAATGATCAAGAGGTGATCCTGAACTCCTACTTACGTCAAACATAACCCAAAGACCGTGTTCACTTCCCGGACTCCGCCGAGAAGAGACCATCACGGCTACACACGCGGTTGATGCGTTTTAATTCGGATCTGGTGTCAAGTTATCTACAACCGTACATTAACAAATTCCCATCTGCCACATAACCGCGGGCACGGCTCTCGAAAGTTTATACCCTGCAGGGGTGTCCCAACTTAGCCCATGATAAGCTCTCGCGATCAACGAAGGATATTCCTTCTCCTAGGAAGACCCGATCAGTCTTGGAATCCCGGTTTACAAGACATTTCGACAATGGTAAAACAAGACCAGCAAAGCCGCCCGATGCACCGACATCCCGATAGGAGCTGCACATATCTCGTTCTTAGGGCAACACCGGATAAGTCAAGCTACGAGTAAAACCAGACTTCGAGTTTCCCCGAGGTGCCCCGCAGGCTGCTTGGTTCGGACCAACACTTAGACAAGCACTAGCCCGGGGGGGCTATAATAAAGATGACCCTTGGGTTAATTACTCCCAAGGGAAAGGTAGGTGGTGGTGAGGCAAATGGTAAAACCAAGGTTGGGCCTTGCTGGACAAGTTTTATTCAAAGAAAACTGTCAGGGGGGGTCCCATAAATCACCCGACCGCGTTAGGAACGCAAAATCCAGGAACATAACACCGGTATGATGGAAACTAGGGCGGCATGAGTGGAACAAAACACCAGGCATAAGGCCGAGCCTTCCACCCTTTACCAAATATATAGATGCATTAATAATATAAGAGATATTGTGATATCCCAACATAAACCCTGTCCACCATGGAGAAATCTTCAACTTCACCTGCAACTAGCAATGCTATAAGAGGGGCTGAGCAAAGCGGTAACATAGCCAAGCAACGGTTTGCTAGGAATGGTGTCAAAGGTTAGAGGTTCATGGCAATTTGGGAGGCTTGATGAGCAAAAGATAGATAACGCAGCATAGCGATAGAACGAAGCAACTAGCATAGCAATGATAGTAGTGAGATCCAGGGTAGCGGTCATCTTGCCTGAAATCCCGCAAGGAAGAAGAACGAGTCCATGAAGAAGATGAAGCCACGAAGACGAACCAAGCATAGACGAACGAATCCTCACGATCGCAACGAAACGGGAACTATCGAGAAGAAGCACACAACATGGTAAACACACCACACATGGACAAGGCATGATGCACAACAAGCATGATGCATGACAAAGCTACATGAAGCTACTCATGGCAAGAGATGGTGCAAACAAGAACAACACATCAAGGCAAGTTTAAATGAGGCCGGGAACAACATATAACAACTCCGGTAAGTCCTCATATGCAAATTTCGAAATTGGTCCAGATCTGAATAAACCTTATGTTGAAGTTGTTAAACAGCAAGTTAAGATGCACCAAGATGATCTACACGAAATTCTAGTCAAGTTACATATAAAGTTCATTTAATTCGGAGCTACAGCCTAGAAGATATGAGCAAAACAAGTTAAGCATGGAATTGATGCAAAATGCATACAAACATCAAGCAAACACCTCAAAACATGGATGCAACATGATAATATGAAACTACATGCAAAATCAAGCAAGTTTCATATAGAGCACACTCAAAACGGAGCAACGGTTCAACACATACACTCTATACAAGTCATAACAACAATCTGTCCATAACAGCAACTAGGCATATTGCAAGCATCAAAACAATATGCTACAGCATCTCAACATAAGAACAAAAGGCATGGGCATGAAGTACAGGTAAAGCATAACAAAACATGAACACTGAGCTATCTCCAGAAATCACTAGAACATGCTCAAAAGGACATGGGAAGATTGCAAATAATAACAGTTTCGGACTTTGCAGAAATAACATCAGGTTGCAATGTTTAGAGCAAGCAAACAACATGTTACAGGAACTTATCATGGCAAACAAAGGCATGGCATGATACTATTAAAAGCATAGAACAAAAGTCCCTTACTGACCATGAGCCAAAAAGGCATAGAAAATATGATGGCACCCATGTAAACATAGCAAGTTATATTACAGATTCATACATGGCAGGAACAACAATAAGTAAGCATGTTTGTGAGCTTGAACCACTCACCACAGAGCAATACATGGCATGGCAAGGCAACCAACAGTAATAAGACATGTTTGTGAAGCTAAGCATGGCAAGATCAAGTTCATAGGGTGCATGGATCACTAGCAAACAATCATGGAAACATTGAACTTAATGTTAACAGGCTGACAGCAACATTATTTAGGAACTTTGGAGCAAGATTACAAATGATATAGCAGGCTATAATGGCAACCAAGGGCATGAATGGATAGAGCATAACATGTATAACAACTCATCCTTAGTGAACAATCTCCAGATTATGCATGAAATGACTTGTAGGAGCAGGTTAACATAGCAACAAAATATAACAGAATCTGTCTAGCAAAACAGTAACAGCAAGTACCCTCCTTAACAAGCTCGATGCACTCAGCAGACAACTCACAAAAATACATGGTTAACACCCCTGGAAAGATGGCATGGCATAGTTCAAAACACATGTAAACATCAACCTCATAGGATGCACACATCAATCATGGCAAAAATGACAAATGAGCAAGTTATAACAGTTTCAGTAGATTAACATCAACATGCACTCTTCCAACAGCATTTCGGGCATCAATATGAGCTCAAATGAAAATGATGCAATGGAATGAAATGAAGTACTCGTCGAGACGAACAATTTGGCATAATACACGCACGAAACGAAGCTACGGATGCAGAGATAAAACATGATGAACATGGCATGATTATGCAAAATATTCAGCACTTGGTCAAAATCACATGAGCGCGGGATCACTAAAAGACGCTCGGGGCGAGGTTTAGGCGGGCGCTCACCTAGCGGGCCTGGTCCAGGAAGCGGAGGAGGCCGGTCGAGCTGGGCCGGGGCGCTGGGCCCTGGGGAGGCCGGATCTGGGCCGAGGGCTGAGGCCTCGGGCCCACGAGGTCGAGGGCGTCGTCCCCGACCACAGACAGGGTGACGGCGACGGCCCCTGGCGTAACTCCGGCGAGGCTGTGAAGGCCGGGGACGCGCGGGAGGCGCCGGAGATGGGCACCGGTGGCCGGGGTCGGCGCGGGGACGGCTGGCCCGGCCGGATCCGGCCCCGATCTGGCGCGGCGGCGGTGGAGGGCGGCCGGGCGAGGCGCGGGTCGGCGAGGCGCGGGCCGGCGACGACCGGCGGTGGCGGCGCGAGGAGAAGCAGGGCAGTGAAGGCGCGGGCGCACGGGCGCGCAGGCGCCTGCGGTCAGGCGGCGGCCGGCGCGGAGGCCGAGGCCGGCGCAGGCAGACGGCGGAGTGCGGCGGCGGCGAGGCCACCGGCGCGCGGGGCTCGGGCGCCCGCAGGGTGGCGGCGGTGACGGAGCGGCGCGGACGGGCCGGCGGCGGCGGCGCGCGAGCCCGCTTCAGGCCCCGCGGGCCGCGGCGGAGGAGAGAGACGGCGGCGGCCACGTGGCAGCGTGCCACTAGCTGCGGGCGGCGGCAGGGTGACGTGGCGTCCTCCGATTCGTCGGAGCGACGTGGCGGCGGCGGTGGACACGTCCGGCGGCGGGCGGACATGTCCGGTGGCGGCGGGGGAAGAGGCTAGGGTTTTCATCCGCGAAAAATGGAAGTGGAGGGCATATTTATAGGTAGAGGGAGCTAGGAGAGTCCAAATGAGGAGCGGTTTTCGGCCACGCGATCGTGATCGAACGACCGAGAGCATGGAGGGGAGTTAGATGGGTTTTGGGCCAGTTTGGAAGGGGTGTTGGGCTGCAACAAAAGAGGGCTTTACGGTTACCCGGTTAACTGTTGGAGTATCAAACGACCTCCAAATGGCACAAAACTTGACAGGCGGTCTACCGGTGGTATACCAAGGCCGCTTGACAAACCTCGGGCCATTCCGAGAAAGTTTAACACCCACACAAGAGAAGAGGCCAAAAAAGGGGACGCCGGAGGACATAGGAGTGTCGGATTGAAAACGGACAACGGGGAAAATGATCGGATGCATGAGACGAACATGTATGCAAAATGAAATGCACATGATGACATGATAAAATGCAACACGCAAGCACATGACATGGCAACAACGACGAATAACTGGCGGACACCTGGCACAACGAATCCGGGGCGTTACATCAGCCGCTTTCGCTTGGTTTTCCTTTTCATGAAGCTTATGGCGGTCGGCGGCATCTTTCAGCTCAATAGCCATCTGGGCTATCTTCACTTCGCTCTGGCAATGAGCAGCCTTTTCGGCTCTTAACTCTGCGACCACCTTCAGAGTGGCCGCATCACTTATTCGGGCTTGCTCCTTGGCTCGGCCATGCTCCGCCCGAAGGGTCTCTACGGCAGCAGCTCCATCTGCAGTCACAACATATTATAGATACTAGCATCATGCTCCTCTTAAAACATTTGCTGATAAGTTGAACATACATACCCTGGGCCTCGTCAAGCCACTTGTTAACAAGCGCGATGTCGGCATCAGCCACGTCAAGCTGCCGCTTCAGTTCGGCAAAATCAGCAGTCCGGTCAATCGCCGGACCCTCAGCCGCCTGCACATAAAGCAGCGCAATTATTAACAAAGATTATGATCTCTGTTTGCCACCTTTGGATGGCAACCAGAGTCTCAGGGGCTACTATCTATACAGAGCACACCTAGCATGTGCGGTACCGTCAAAAATACATATATTATTTTTCGCGTACCTCAAAGCCTCTCAGCAGACTCGTAAAAGCTTCATTCAAACCGCTTTTGGCGAATGAAATCCTCTCAACCACCGTACCCATTAAGGCATGATGTGTCTCTGAGATGGCCACTCGCTCCAGAAGACCCATCAGTGTGTCCGGTTGTGTGCCGGGCAATCCCGGACTCTTTCTGAAACTCTCCTTGGGAGCCGAATATTCCAGACTTTGGGCAGCCGAAGTATCAACTTCTGGCCTTGGCGGATCAGGAGAAATCCTCCGTGACGACACCTCGGGGTCGTCCGCCCCATGTGGTGGGGAGGCAGGAGGAGGCGTTTCACTCTCCATCATCTCCGGAAGAAGAACCCCAAAGACGAACTCTGTGGAGAAGGGCTACGAGCCGGACTGTTACAAATATGTCTCGGTTATTATTCTTAGAGACAAAACAGGATATATTTACCAAAGTACCTTTTTTACTTACAGCTCGGTTGAGGGTTGGCCCCCTTGCGGGTGCTGTGCGGTAAGGACGCCCTCTGGGGCAGGGCCCCCTGGCGAGGGTTTCTTCCCTCATTTGGAAACTTCTGTTTCCAAGTCTTCAGAGGCGGTCCTTTTCTTACCGTGAGGCGAGGGGATTTCAGATTCACCTCCCCGTTTATCCTCCTTCACGGAGGCACTTATTCCCCCGATTTGGATGTATAAAGTATGAAGCCCATCGGTGGCTTCTCTATTCCACCCCTCATCTCCTCCTGATGGCACCTGATATGGCGCGCGCTCAAGCATCCTAGTCAATAGAGGATCCGGCGAGCCTTCGGGAAGAGGGGCCGAACACCTAATCCTCTCCGCCTTCCTTATCTAGTCCTGGCGGAGAGAAATCTTTCAGAATGATGATATAACAAACATAAAGGATGGTGTGTTCGGTAGCGGGATTACTTACTTGGGTATCCGGACGGTTGCAGTTGAGACCCACGTCCTCGGTGGTATCCAGACACTTTATTCGTGATCCGAAGAACGACCCATACATCTCTTTAAGCGTAAGGCCGAAGAATTGTTGAACGGTTCGCGGTCCTTTCGGGTTGAACTCCCACATACAGAGAGGTCGACGTTGGCAGGCAGGACCCGACGAACCAGCATTACTTGCATTATCTTGACAAGACTGACATCCTTCTTAAGAAGGTCTCGGATGCGGCTCTGTAGTGTCAGCACGTCATTTACTGGCCCCCAGTCCAGCCCCTTGTTGACCCATGACGCCAGCTACGGCAGAGGGCCCGAGCGGAACGCTGGAGCGGCCGCCCGCTTTGTACCTCGAGGAGCTGTGATGTAAAACCACTCCCGTTGCCATAAGTCAGAAGTTTCTGTGAAGGAACCTTTTGGCCATGGGGCATCGGCGCCTTTGCTTATTATAGCGCCTCCGCACTCTGCATGATGCCCGTCGATCACCTTTGGCCTCACATTGAAAGTCTTGAGCCATAGGCCGAAGTGGGGGGTGATGCGGAGGAAGGCTTCACACACGACGATAAACGACGAGATGTGAAGGATGGAGTCTGGAGCTAGATCGTGGAAATCTAGCCCGTAATAGAACATGAGCCCTCTCACGAAGGGATCAAGACTAAAACCTAGCCCTCGAAGGAAGTGGGAAATAAATAGGACACTCTCGTTGGGTTCGAGAGTGGGGATGACCTGTCCTTGAGCAGGCAGCCTATGCGGGATTTCGGCGGTGAGATACCTGGCCTCCCTAAGCTTCTTAATATCCTCCTCTGTGACAGAGGAGGCCATCCACCGTCCTTGAAGGTTGGATCTGGACATGGTTAAGGGGTCGAAGTGCCTAGCTTGAGCCTTGGGTGTTGGAACTCGAGGCGCGGGAGGGGGAGGATCAAACGTGGGAAGAAAAGGATAGGCCTTGGCCCCCTTATAAAGAGGACGAATATCAAGCGTCCCCTGCGTGACCGTTTGGGACTTGCCTAAAATCGAGGAGTCATATTAAACAAACACGGTTGGGTTACCCACACCTGTATTGATGAGAATCCTGTGATAAGGGGAACACGATCTCTGCTTTGACAAGACGTGCCAATAAAACCGCTTGGCAGCACATGTAGTGTCTGGTGGAGAAAATGGTTCGAATAATGACCGGGCCGTAGCATGACGTCACGCTATGAAAAGTTGTCAGCAGATTAGATTTGTGAAATATTGTGCTCTCTATGGTGGTATGTGGAATTTATTTTGTAGAGCCGGACACGATTCTTGTGTTCAAAATCTTCTATGGAGTATTCGGAGAAGGAACCCGCCTTGCAATCCCGAAGACAATCTGCGCGCCGGACTCTAAGCCTGGTTCAGGGGCTACTGAGGGAGTCCTGGATTAAGTGGTCCTTGGAAAGCCGGACTATATACTTTGGCCAGACTGTTGGACTATGAAGATACAAGATTGAAGACTTCGTCCCATGTCCGGATGGGACTCTCCTTGGCGTGGAAGGCAAGCTTGGCAATTCGAATATGTAGATCTCCTTCCCTGTAACCGACTCTGTGTAACCCTAGCCCCCTCTGGTGTCTATATAAACCGGAGGGTTTAGTCTGTAGGACGACAACAAACATAATCATAGGCTAGCTTCTAGGGTTTAGCCTCTACGATCTCGTGGTAGATCAACTCTTGTAATGCTCATATCATCAAGATCAATCAAGCAGGAAGTAGGTTATTACCTCCATCGAGAGGGCCCGAACCTGGGTAAAACATTGTGTCCCCTGTCTCCTGTTACCATTAGCCTTAGACGCATAGTTCGGGACCCCCCTACCCGAGATCCACCGGTTTTGACACCAACAATCGGGATGCCCAGTCCCATGCTCAAATCAAATCAAAATTATTGCAAACAAAACTCCCCCAGGATTGTTGTTAGTTGGAGGCACCCGTTGTTTTGGGCAAGCCATGGATTGATGATTGTTGGTGGTGGGGGAGTATAAACTTTACCATTCTGTTTGGGAACTGCCTATAATGTGTGTAGCATGGAAGATATCGAGATCTCTTGGTTGTTATGTTGACAATGAAAGTATACCACTCAAAATATTATTTATCTCTGTTTTAGAACTCGAGCTATGGCACCTCTACAAATCCCCGCTTCCCTCTGCGAAGGGCATATATTTTTACTTTTTTGTTGAGTCATCACCCTCTTATTAAAAGGCACCAGTTGGAGAGCACCGCTTTCATTTGCATGCACTACTATTAATTTATATTGAGTATGAATATGACTGGATCTCTTTTACCATGAATTACAATGTTTAGTCAGTCCTTGATCTTCAAAGGTGCTCTGCATTTATGTTTTGCAGTCTCAGAAAGGGCCAGCGAGATACCATCTTGTTATATCATATTATGATTGTTTTGAGAAAGTGTTGTCATCCGAGATTTATTATTATTGCTCGCTAGTTGATTATGCCATTTATATGAGTAAACATGAGACCTAAGTGTTATTGTGAATATGGTTAGTTCATAATCTTTGCTGAAAACTTGAATGCTGGCTTTACATATTTACAACAACAAGAGCAAACAGAGTTTGTAAAAGCTTTTCTTTATCACTTTCAGTTTGTCAACTGAATTGCTTGAGGACAAGCAAAGGTTTAAGCTTGGGGGAGTTGATACGTCTCCGTCGTATCTACTTTTCCAAACACTTTTGCCCTTGTTTTGGACTAACTTGCATGATTTGAATGGAACTAACCCGGACTGACGCTGTTTTTAGCAGAATTGCCATGGTGTTATTTTTGTGCAGAAATAGAAGTTCTCGAAATGACCTGAAACTCCACGGAAGTTATTTTTGTAATTAATAAAAAATATTGGCGAAAGAATCAAGGCCAGGGGCCACACCCTGTCCACGAGGGTGGGGGCGCACCCCCTGCCTCGTGGGCCCCCTGGTGCTCCACCGGCCTCAACCCCAACTCCATATATTCATGTTCGGGGAGAAAAATCAGAGAGAAGGATTCAGCGCGTTTTACGATACGGAGCCGCCGCCAATGTAACGCCCCAGATATACTTTCTATATTTGTATCCAACTCTTGCCGTCTCCGGCGCTAAGTTATATTTATTTCTCGGGTTCGGGTCTTTGTCTCCGTGTGTTGTTTTTCTTTTTCGTGCATCTCTTTTCATGTCATCACGTGCATTGCATTTGCATACATGTTCATCTCATGCATTCAAGCATTTTCCCCGTTGTCCGTTTTGCATTCCGGCGCTTCGTTCTCCTCCGGTGGTCATTTCTAGTCTTCTTTCGTGTGTGGGGTTTAAACTTTTCCGGATTGGACCGAGACTTGCCAAGCGGCCTTGGTTTACTACCGGTAGACCGCCTGTCAAGTTTCGGGTCATTTGGACTTCGTTTGATACTCCAACGGTTAACCGAGGGACCGAAAAGGCCTCGTGTGTGTTGCAGCCCAACACGCCCCAAATTTGGCCCAAAACCCACCAAAACTCTGCTCCATGTCCTAGAGCATTCGATCACGATCGTGTGGGCGAAAACCGCACCTCATTTGGACTCTCCTAGCTCCACTTATGCCTATTTATACCCCCTCCATTCGGATCTCTTCTTCCCCCGTCCGAAACCCTAGTTCAAAAAAAAAACAGATCCATCTTCCCCGCGCCGGGCCGGACGTGTCCGCCCGCGCCGGACGTTGTCCGCCCCGCCGCCGCAGCGAATCCTGCGCCGCCACGTGGGCGCGCGCCCACTTCGCCGCC
>NC_057798.1:244261107-244270529 GCF_018294505.1 Triticum aestivum
CCACCGGCCTTCCCCGGCGCCACCCCGGCCTCTCCCCGCCGCCTCGCCGGCCTCCCCTCCTCCACCGGCTCCGGCGACGAGCTCCTCCGGCTGCTACAGTGTGTCCGGCACCGCCTCGGGAAGCGTGCCGATCCAGATCTGGATCTGGGCATCGGTTGACCTCTCTCCCCCGAAACCCTAATTTTCGTGCTAACTTTGACTGCTTGTATCTCCGCAACCGCAGCTCCGTTTTGGGCGTATGATATATCAAAGTCTTCGCCTCGACATGTACATCATTTCATTCCAATGCATCATTTGCATTTGAGGTCATCTTGATATCCAAAATGCTGTTAGAAAGAGGCTTCGTGAGTTAAATTGCAGATCCGTTAGTTCATCATGCACTTTTGTCATTTTTGCCATGTTTAATTCGTGCATGATATGCGTGTGCCCCTTTGGGATGAATTGTTAAGCATTTTGTCTTCTTTCCAGAGGTGCCACCCATGTATTTTTAGGATGTGTGTGTTGTCTTGTGCAAGCTTGCGAAGAGAGGTACCTGAGATTGCAGATTTCAGGGACTTAGTGATTTTCACTAAGTCTGAGATATTTTAGTTCATGATGCTATATGTCCAGCTTGTTTCCTAGTGATCCGTGCCTCTTTTGAGGATGATCAGTGAGGGAGTTTTGATATTTATGTTATGGTCTATCCATCCATGTCTTTGTTTGCATATGTGGAGTGCTCTAGGTTGACTCAATCGAGCTCAACTTTTGCTTCTTTGTTAATCTGGGCAGATCGTCAACTTGTTTGCGATTTTGCCGATCCTACCGTTAGTGTTCCATGCATGCTATGCCTTCATTCTTGCCATGTGTAGCTAGAACTTTGTGCCTTCTTGCTGGTTATATGCTTTCCTTGCCATGACTTGCACCGTAGTGAGTGCATCGAGCTCGTTTACATGCCTTCGTGAGTTATATTTCAGCGTGTCTCAGTTTTCACTAAGTCTGAAAACTGATTATGTTCGAGCTATGTTCGTGAGCTCGGTAGAGTATTTTGTGAACCCTTTTGGCCCCAGGTCACTTTGGGTGTTTTATTAAGATTGTTGAGTAGCTCCATGCCATGTTCTTACTTGTCATGTTCAGGTTTTCTATCATGTTGTTTTGCTGCTCCGAAGAGAGCATCGTGATCTGAAATTTCAGACTAGTGTTAATTTCACTAAGTCTGGAATCTGTTTTGCATTTGCGTTTTAACCATGCTTGTTTGAACCTCTTAATGGATGGATTTGCCTATGGCTCAGTGCTAGTGTTTTGTCAACCATCTAGTGTACTTCACTGCCATGTATTTTTTTTCATGTTTGGTGGCTGTAGCATGTTCATTTCGTTGCATTTAGATGCCTACTTGCTGTAAATCGCATACCGGTGTCATATCTTAAAACGCTTGCCATTTCCAAACCGTAGCTCCGAATCCAATGATCTTTATATCGTTTTCAAGCGATTTCATCCCCTCTATCCAGTGGCACACTTGGTTTTCCAAGTTGATGCCAGGTTCATGCATTTTCTGTCATATCTTGCATTTTGCATCCCGCATCGCATCCCGCATAGCATATCGTCATTTCATCTTATTGCTTGGTCTTGCCCGTGGTTGATTGTATCCTGGTTGCTTGTTTGTCTTGTTGGGTAGAGCCGGGAGATGAGTTCGCTACCGAGGAGCCCGTTGTGTTTGCTTGTGAGGATCCAGTCAACTCTGACAGCTGTGCAGGCAAGATGATCATACCCTCGAAATCACTACTATCTTTGCTATGCTAGTTTGCTCGCTCTTTTGCTTTGCCACTGCTACGATGCCTACCATTTTCTTGTCAGCCTCCCAATTGCCATGTTGAACCTCTAACCCACCATTGTCCTAGCAAACTGTTGATTGGCTATGTTACCGCTTTGCTCAGCCCTTCTTATAGCGTTGTTAGCTGCAGGTGAAGATTGGAGCCGTTCCTTGTTGGAACATTTATTTACTTGTTGGGATATCATTATATTGCTATGTTATCTTAATGCATCTATATACTTGGTAAAGGGTGGAAGGCTCGGCCTCTCGCCTAGTGTTTTGTTCCACTCTTGCCGCCCTAGTTTCCGTCATATCGGTGTTATGTTCCCGGATTGTGCGTCCCTTACGCGGTTGGGCTATAATGGGAACCCCTTGATAGTTCGCCTTGATTAAAGCTTTTCCAGCAATGCCCAACATTGGTATTACCATTTGCCACCTAGCCTCTTTTTCCCTTGGGTTTCCGGAGCCCGAGGGTCATCTTATTTTTAACCCCCCCGGGCCAGTGCTCCTCTGAGTGTTGGTCCGAACCAGGCAGCCTGCGGGGCCACCTCGGGGAAACTTGAGGTTTGGTTTTACTCGTAGCTTGACCTATCCGAGCGTGCCCTGAGAAAGAGATATGTGCAGCTCCTATCGGGATTTGTCGGCACATTCGGGCGGTGTTGTTGGACTTGTTTTAACCTGTCGAATCATCTTGTTGTACCGAGATACCGAGTCTGATCGGTGTGTCTTGGGTGGAGGTCTATTCCTTCGTTGACCGTGACAGCTTGTTATGGGCTAAGTTGGGACCCCCCTGCAGGGATTGATCTTTCGAAAGCCGTGCCCGCGGTTATGGGCAGATGGGAATTTGTTAATGTCCGGTTGTAGATTACTTGAACTAAACTTAATTAAAATGAATCAACCGTGTGTGTTACCATGATGGCCCCTTCTCGGCGGAGTCTGTGAAGTGGACATGGTGTTGGAGTTATGCTTGCGCAGGATGTTCCTTTAGCTTCTCGCTCGTGCTTCGCCTTCTTTTCTCGCTCTCTTTTGCGTATAAGTTAGCCACCACATATGCTAGTCGCTTGCTGCAGCTCCACATATATTTGCCTTATCCATTCCTATGAGCTTAAATAGTTTTGATCGCGTGGGTGTGAGATTGCTGAGTCCCTGTGGCTCACAGATACTACAACTCCAGATGCAGGTCCAGGTGTTTCTGCTCCAGTTGACGATTACGAGCTCAAGTGGGAGTTCGACGAGGACTCTCAGCGATACTACGTGTCTTTTCCGGACGATCAGTAGTGGTGCCTAGTTGGGGTTATCGATTCAGGACCTTGTCGCATGTTGGGGGTCTTTTCTATTTTGGCACCGTAGTCGGGCCATGAGTGATTTGTTTGATGGATGTTATTTGTGTACTCTGATGTGACGTGGCGAGTGTAAGCCAACTATGTTATCTCCCCCTTTTATTATATATTACATGGGATGTTGTAATGATTGCCTGACTTGCGACATTGCTTTCAATGCGGTTATGCCTCTAAGTCGTGCCTCGACACGTGGGAGCTATAGCCGCATCGAGGGCGTTACAAGTTGGTAATCAGAGCCTTCCCCGACCTTAGGAGCCCCCATTGCTTGATCGTTTTTAGCAGCCGAGTTGTGTCTAGAAAAATGTTTTGAGTCCTTAGGAATTATATATCGGAGAGCTTAGGAATTCTTTTTACTTCCCAGTCTCCTCATCACTCTGGTAAGGCATCCTGGCGTAGAGTTTTGACTCTTCTCTTCTCAAATTTCACTAAAAATTTTTTTTTAGGATCACGCGAGTATCTTGGTTTTGTTCCGATGGTTTTGTGACGAGAACATTGTTCTTGGTGCCTCCTGTCTTTAGGGGTTGTGGCAGTGTCCCGGGGAGTTGAGCTCCGAGGTGTTGTCGTCACAATTTTATCGTTGCAATTCTGGTATACTTGAGATATGTGCGCGACATCGGAAATCTCTTTTATGCAGTTCGTTGGTGAGATAACCTCGACGCCACCCAGTACTGGGGCGGGAGTTCGGGAGTATCGCCATAACTTGTATAACGGATGCTTTTCGAAGGTTGAGGTAGATGGTTTCCGAAGTTTTCCTGGTTATGTGTTGAAGGATGGATACAGCTGGATGTAGGATTTGCTAGTTGGGTGAGATATTGTGCTTCCCCTGTATCCCCAACACCTGATTGCATAACCGGAAAGGTTCGGGAGTTTCATAGGTGGGAATTCTAGTAGCTCTAGTTCTTCTCCCACGGATATTGGTTTGAGATTGGGATTTCTTACCGATTATTCGTTTTTGATCCGTACCTTGTTGAATTATTTCTCTTCCTTAATTCTTCGTGGCTTCTCAATTTATGGATATGTGACCATTTGAAGAGGAATGCATTCGTTCATTTTGTTCGGATGTGAAGACTATATGTTGCAATTTTCATTCCGTTGGATTCAGCTTCTATATTGTTGTCTATCTATGTGCTAATGGTGGTCAACCTCTTCAGGATGGCTCCTCCAACGCGCACGACTCCGAATCCTGATCCGCCTCCACCTTCGCCTCCTCCAGAAGCATGGCAAGCTGTGATGGCCGCTACTAATGCAAACACACAGTTGATCATGCAAATCCTCCAAGAGCGCAATCAAGGCAGTCAAGGGAATCAAGGCCATAATCAGCACCACTTTGCTACTCTGAACCAGTTCCTCGCAAATGGCCCAAAGACGTTCAGCGGTTGTGTTGAGGCTACCGATGCTGACGATTGGCTAGTGGATCTGGGCAAGCATTTTGAATGTAGCAACGTCAGGCCTGAAGATTTCGTCAAGTTCGCTTCTTTCCAGCTCAAAGATCAGGCTGCAGAGTGGTTCCAGCAGTACAAGGATTCCAGAGGTGGACGTGTTATCACTTGGGACGATTTCCGTCAAGATTTCCGCGCTCATCACATCCCTCAAAGTGTGGTTGAGAGTAAGCGTCAGGAATTCCGCAATCTGAAGCAAGGCTCTTTGTCTGTCTATGACCACAACAAGTTGTTCCAGAAGCTCGCCCGTTTTGCCAAGCAGGATGTTCCTGATGAGAAGAGCATGATCTATCAGTTCAGGGGTGGTCTTCGTGAGGAAATTCAGCTCGCTCTTGTCCTCTTTGAGCCGTTGAGATACGATGAGTTCTACAACATGGCACTGAAGCAAGAGGCTGCTCAGATGAGGTGTGACGCTTCCAGGAAGCGTGCCAGAGATGTTACTCCTTCTTCCTCTACTCAAGTGGTCAAGCAGCAGAAGTATTGGCTTCCTCCTCCTTCGTTCCGTCAGCCGTATCAGCAGAAGAGCAAAGGTGGCAGTGGTTTCTCCCACCCACCCAACCCAGGCTTTCAGAACAAGTCTTCGTCTCAAGCGCCAAGACCGAGTGCTCCGTATCACCGTCCGCTTTCAGAGGTCACGTGCAACAAGTGCCAACAGAAGGGTCACTATGCCAACAAGTGTACCAACCAGAGGCGTCTTCCTCCTCCTCCTCCTGTCAGATCGGCAAGTACAGCTGTGGTCAAGCATAATCCCAAGCACGCCAAGGTCAATATGCTGAATGCAGCTCAGGCTGAGGATTCTTCAGATGTCATTATGGGTAACCTTCCTATTAATGATATTCCTGCAAAAGTTCTTTTTGACACGGGTGCATCGCATTGTTTCATGTCAAAGCCATTTTTTACCAAGCATGAGTTCGTTTCTTCTCATTTGGGTAAACATATGGATATCATTTCTCCTGGCAAACGTTTGAGCGCAAGTCTGGAGGTGCCAGATGTCGCTATCACGATGGGCGATTTCAAGTTTCTTGCTTCTCCTATGGTTCTTGGTAACTCGGATATCGATCTTATTCTCGGGATGGACTGGCTCTCTAAGCATAAAGCTCAGCTTGATTGTGCAGCCAGGCAGATTCAACTGACTCATTCGTCTGAGGATGTCATTGTCTTTGCCGCTCGGGATAATTCCATCCGGTTGTTTTCTCTCAATGAGAAGGGTGAATTGGATGCCATCTCTCAAATTCCTGTCGTTTGCGAATATCAAGACGTGTTTCCAGAAGAACTTCCAGGGATGCCTCCAAACCGGCCGGTTGAATTTGTTATTGAACTTGAGCCCGGTACGGAACCTGTGTGCAAACGTCCTTACAAGCTCGGCCCCGAAGAGTTGAAGGAGTTGAAGAAACAACTCGATGAGCAAGAAAGATTGGGTCTCATCCGGCCTAGTACTTCTCCGTGGGGTTGTGGTGTTCTTTTTGTGAAGAAGAAGGATGGATCGAGTCGACTTTGTGTTGATTACCGTCCAGTAAACAAGAAGACCATCAAGAACAAATACCCACTTCCCAACATCAATGAGCTGTTCGAACAACTCAAGGGTGCTCAAGTATTCTCCAAGCTTGATCTCCGTATGGGTTATCATCAGATTCGTATTCGTGAGCAAGATATTCCCAAGACGGCGTTCAGAACAAGCTTTGGTTCATATGAATACACCGTCATGTCTTTTGGCCTCGCCAATGCTCCTCCGACGTTCTCTCGCATGATGAACTTCATCTTCAACCCCTACACCAATGAATTCGTTTTGGTCTATCTCGACGACATTCTGGTTTTCTCGAAGAACAAGAAAGATCATGCCAAGCACTTGCGTTTGGTACTTGACAAGCTCAGAGAACATCAGTTCTACGCCAAGTTCTCCAAGTGTGAATTTTGGCTCGATGAGGTTCTTTATCTTGGTCATATCATCTCTCCCAAGGGCATTTCCGTGAATCCTGAGAAGGTGTCCGCAATTGTGAATTGGGAACCTCCTCAGAATGTGAAGCAACTCCGCAGTTTTCTCGGTCTCGCAAGCTATTGCAGAAGATTCGTTGAAAACTTTTCTAAGATCGCCAAGCCTCTCTCAAATCTTCTTCAGAAGCACGTCAAGTACGTTTGGTCTCCGGAGTGTGATATTGCTTTCAACACTTTGAAAGAGAAATTGATCACTGCTCCAGTTCTGACTCCGCCTGATCAAACCAAGCCGTACGAGGTCTTTTGTGATGCCTCTCTCCAAGGTCTTGGTGTTGTACTGATGCAAGAGAAGAAAGTTGTTGCTTATACCTCTCGCCAGTTGAAACCTAATGAGAAGAACTACCCCACTCATGATCTCGAGTTGGCGGCAGTTGTGCACGCTTTATTGACTTGGAGACATCTTCTATTGGGAAGGAAAGTGGACATTTTCACTGATCACAAGAGTCTCAAGTACATCTTCACTCAGCCTAATCTCAACCTCAGGCAGACTCGATGGGTCGAAATGATTCAAGAGTACAATCTGAGTATCGAGTATACTCCAGGCAAGGCTAATGTGATTGCTGACGCTTTGAGCAGAAAAGCATATTGCAACAGTCTGATTCTCAAGCCTTATCAACCCGAGCTTTGTGAAGCTTTCCACAAACTTAATCTGCAAGTTGTTCCACAAGGTTTCCTCGCCAACCTTCAAGTCTCTCCTACCTTAGAAGACCAGATTCGCCAAGCCCAACTTCTTGATGCTATGGTGAAGAAGGTGAAGATTGGTATTGCAAAGAGTCAGTCCAAGTACAAGTGCTACCGACTTGATAACAAGGACACTCTCTTCTTCGAGGATCGAATTGTTGTGCCCAAAGGTGAACTTCGTAAGGTGATCATGAACGAGGCTCACAACTCTCTCCTCTCCATCCACCCTGGGAGTACGAAGATGTATCAGGACCTCAAGCAAGCTTATTGGTGGACTCGAATGAAGCGCGAGATCGCTCAATTCGTGAACGAGTGTGATGTCTGCAGAAGAGTGAAGGCAGAACACCAAAGGCCAGCAGGTCTCCTCCAACCTCTTGCCATTCCAGAATGGAAGTTTGACCACATTGAAATGGACTTCGTGACTGGGTTTCCAAAGTCCAAGCGTGGCAATGATGCTATATTCGTCGTCATCGACAAGCTCACCAAAGTGGCTCACTTTCTGCCTATCAAAGAGTCAATCACTGCAGCTCAATTGGCGGAACTCTATACCTCTCGCATTATCTCTCTGCACGGTATTCCTCAAGTGATATCTTCAGACCGTGGCAGCATCTTTACCTCAAATTTTTGGGATTCTTTTCAGAAGGCCATGGGCACCAACATCCGCTTCAGCACAGCTTTCCATCCTCAAACAAGCGGTCAAGTCGAGCGTGTCAATCAGATTCTCGAAGACATGCTCAGGGCTTGTGTGATTTCTTTCGGCATGAAGTGGGAGGACTGTCTTCCTTATGCTGAATTCTCATACAACAACAGCTTTCAAGCAAGTTCGGGCAAAGCCCCTTTTGAAATTCTATATGGCAGGAAGTGCCGTACCCCTCTCAACTGGTCTGAAACTGGTGAACGTCAGCTGCTGGGTAATGACTTAATCACAGAAGCAGAAGAAATGTGCAAAGTCATTTGTGATAACCTCAAAGCAGCTCAATCCCGCCAGAAGTGCTACTATGATAGTAAGCACCGTGAATTGGCTTTCGAGATCGGAGATCATGTTTACCTCCGCGTCTCTCCCATGAAAGGTACTCGTCGCTTCGGTATCAAAGGGAAGCTTGCCCCTAGATACGTGGGACCTTTCAAGATTGTTAGCAAGAGAGGCGACCTCGCCTATCAACTTGAGCTTCCTTCAAACTTTGCAAATGTTCATGATGTGTTCCATGTCTCTCAGCTTCGAAAGTGCTTCAAGACTCCTGACCGCACCGTCAACTTCGAGGACATTGAGCTCCAAGAAGATCTCTCTTATCGTGAGCACCCAGTTGCTATTCTTGAAGAGACTGAACGCAAGACTCGCAACAAGTCAATTAAATTTCTCAAAGTCAAGTGGTCTCACCATTCCGACCGTGAAGCTACCTGGGAACGCGAGGATCACCTCCGTTCTGAGTACCCGGAGTTCTTTCAGTCCTAAATCTCGGGACGAGATCTTTTCGTAGTGGTGGAGTGTTGTAACGCCCCAGATATACTTTCCATATTTGTATCCAACTCTTGCCGTCTCCGGCGCTAAGTTATATTTATTTCTCGGGTTCGGGTCTTTGTCTCCGTGTGTTGTTTTTCTTTTTCGTGCATCTCTTTTCATGTCATCACGTGCATTGCATTTGCATACATGTTCATCTCATGCATTCGAGCATTTTCCCCGTTGTCCGTTTTGCATTCCGGCGCTTCGTTCTCCTCCGGTGGTCATTTCTAGTCTTCTTTCGTGTGTGGGGTTTAAACATTTCCGGATTGGACCGAGACTTGCCAAGCGGCCTTGGTTTACTACCGGTAGACCGCCTGTCAAGTTTCGGGTCATTTGGACTTCGTTTGATACTCCAACGGTTAACCGAGGGACCGAAAAGGCCTCGTGTGTGTTGCAGCCCAACACCCCCCAAATTTGGCCCAAAACCCACCAAAACTCTTCTCCATGTCCTAGAGCGTTCGATCACGATCGTGTGGGCGAAAACCGCACCTCATTTGGACTCTCCTAGCTCCACTTATGCCTATTTATACCCCCTCCATTCGGATCTCTTCTTCCCCCGTCCGAAACCCTAGTTCAAAAAAAAAAACAGATCCATCTTCCCCGCGCCGGGCCGGACGTGTCCGCCCGCGCCGGACGTTGTCCACCCCGCCGCCGCAGCGAATCCTGCGCCGCCACGTGGGCGC
>NC_057798.1:244270958-244273078 GCF_018294505.1 Triticum aestivum
GCCGCGTCCACCGCCGCCGGGCGCCGCCACCGGCCTTCCCCGGCGCCACCCCGGCCTCTCCCCGCCGCCTCGCCGGCCTCCCCTCCTCCACCGGCTCCGGCGACGAGCTCCTCCGGCTGCTACAGTGTCTCCGGTGCCGCCTCGGGAAGCGTGCCGATCCAGATCTGGATCTGGGCATCGGTTGACCTCTCTCCCCCGAAACCCTAATTTTCGTGCTAACTTTGACTGCTTGTATCTCCGCAACCGTAGCTCCGTTTTGGGCATATGATATATCAAAATCTTCGCCTCGACATGTACATCATTTCCTTCCATTGCGTCATTTGCATTTGAGGTCATCTTGATACCCAAAATGCTGTTAGAAGGAGGCTTCGTGAGTTAAATTGCAGATCCGTTAGTTCATCATGCACTTTTGTCATTTTTGCCATGTTTAATTCGTGCATGATATGCGTGTGCCCCTTTGGGATGAATTGTTAAGCATTTTGTCTTCTTTCCAGAGGTGCCACCCATGTATTTTTAGGATGTGTGTGTTGTCTTGTGCAAGCTTGCGAAGAGAGGTACCTGAGATTGCAGATTTCAGGGACTTAGTGATTTTCACTAAGTCTGAGATATTTTAGTTCATGATGCTATATGTCCAGCTTGTTTCCTAGTGATCCGTGCCTCTTTTGAGGATGATCAGTAAGGGAGTTTTGATATTTATGTTATGCTCTATCCATCCATGTCTTTGTTTGCATATGTGGAGTGCTCTAGGTTGACTCAATCGAGCTCAACTTTTGCTTCGTTGTTAATCTGGGCAGATCGTCAACTTGTTTGCGATTTTGCCGATGCTACCGTTAGTGTTCCATGCATGCTATGCCTTTGTTCTTGCCATGTGTAGCTAGCACTTTGTGCCTTCTTGCCGGTTATATGCTTTCCTTGCCATGACTTGCACCGTAGTGAGTGCATCGAGCTCGTTTACATGCCTTCGTGAGTTATATTTCAGCGTGTCTCAGTTTTCACTAAGTCTGAAAACTGATTATGTTCGAGCTATGTTCGTGAGCTCGGTAGAGTATTTTGTGAACCCTTTTGGCCCCAGGTCACTTTGGGTGTTTTATTAAGCTTGTTGAGTAGCTCCATGCCGTGTTCTTACTTGTCATGTTCAGGTTTTCTATCATGTTGTTTTGCTGCTCCGAAGAGAGCATCGTGATCTGAAATTTCAGACTAGTGTTAATTTCACTAAGTCTGGAATCTGTTTTGCATTTGCGTTTTAACCATGCTTGTTTGAACCTCTTAATGGATGAATTTGCCTATGGCTCAGTGCTAGTGTTTTGTCAACCATCTTGTGTACTTCACTGCCATGTATTTTGTTTTCATGTTTGGTGGCTGTAGCATGTTCATTTCGTTGCATTTAGATGCCTACTTGCTGTAAATCGCATACCGATGTCATATCTTAAAACGCTTGCCATTTCCAAACCGTAGCTCCGAATCCAATGATCTTTATATCGTTTTCAAGCGATTTCATCCCCTCTATCCAGTGGCACACTTGGTTTTCCAAGTTGATGCCAGGTTCATGCATTTCCTGTCATATCTTGCATTTTGCATCCCGCATCGCATCCCGCATAGCATATCGTCATTTCATCTTATTGCTTGGTCTTGCCCGTGGTTGGTTGTATCCTGGTTGCTTGTTTGTCTTGTTGGGTAGAGCCGGGAGACGAGTTCGCTACCGAGGAGCCCGTTGAGTTTGCTTGTGAGGATCCAGTCAACTCTGACAACTGTGCAGGCAAGATGATCATACCCTCGAAATCACTACTATCTTTGCTATGCTAGTTTGCTCGCTCTTTTGCTTTGCCACTGCTACGATGCCTACCATTTGCTTGTCAGCCTCCCAATTGCCATGTTGAACCTCTAACCCACCATTGTCCTAGCAAACCGTTGATTGGCTATGTTACCGCTTTGCTCAGCCCTTCTTATAGCGTTGTTAGCTGCAGGTGAAGATTGGAGCCGTTCCTTGTTGGAACATTTATTTACTTGTTGGGATATCATTATATTGCTATGTTATCTTAATGCATCTATATACTTGGTAAAGGGTGGAAGGCTCGGCCTCTCGCCTAGTGTTTTGTTCCACTCTTGCCGCCCTAGTTTCC